>NC_050523.1:2478469-2491805 GCF_002922805.2 Oryzias melastigma
CATCCATACAGCTTTGATCCAGATTCTAGCTCAGATGAGGAAAACAAAGACGTTCATGGATCTATTCGTCTGCATCCGAATGGGGCGGAGCAAGCAGCTTGTGGCCCCGCCCAGAGTATTTTCTACATCACAAACATAATCTTTTTTAGATGTAATTTATCGTCAGCTCCCGATTCATAGCATTTTTAATAAAGAAATATTCCCAAATGCAATTTGGATCTTTATATTTGTATTGAAAAATACCAAACGAACATGTTAAAAACACAAAATTTGCAGATTTTTGCAGAGTGGATCTTTAAATTTTCACAATAAAGCAAAAGACTGAAAAAAGAGCATCATTCAGTCACTAAAAAGAGAAAATTACAACCAATTAATGTACATCTACAGAAAAAATGCATTAAGAAATCATGCCCAATTACAATGTTAACATTGTTTTTTTTTCTCCATTTTTTGCACACAAAATTAGTAATAAATATAAAAGAAAACCTCACATGACCATCTTACAGCAAATTTAAAAAAACATCTACTGTTGCAGACTATCAGCAGGTCCAGATTTAATTTCTTTATTTATATATTTTAGCAATGTTTAAAATAATTATTGAGTGGTCTGTTTTTTAATCATTAACCTTCCACTGCCGTGCTTAAGCTATTTTAACAAATCTGCTCCACTCTGACATCAACTTTCATGCTACAGATTAATGGAGTTTCACTTTTCTGTAAATGGTGACGTACCTGTACACTTCAGGTAAACGAACAACCAAAGACATTTGCTTTTTAAAAAATTGATTCATTAAATGTTTTTTAGAAACAAAGATAAAACTTAAAATACGGTAAATTTCTTGGTGACTTTAAGCTTCCATGAAGCTTCTGCTTCACAAAGTTCTTCACTGTTATTGTGACTAAAGATCATTTCCAAAGGGTTTAAAACCAGGACTTCTCCAGATTTTGCTTTTTTTTCACCGGAGTCTTTCCATGGTTGAAAACAGCTTTTTCTGAATAAGACTTGAATGGATTTCTTAATAAATTTATATTTAAACATTGATGTTTATGGCTCGTATTACACTTTGACTCAGTATTGATCTGTGGGAGATATTTTAGTTCATAGATTTGATGGTAAAAACAGGGAAAAAGTTTGTCATCTCACTGCAGTTAAATCATTTCCTATGACGTTTGCTCCGTTGTTATTTACGTTACTTTATTTATTCAAATAATATAAAAATAAAATATCTTTTTGTGCTGTTTTCCTGATCAAACTGACAGGAATTAGGTTCAATTGTATTTTTTTTATATGTAGTATTTTATAAAGAGTTATTTTCTATCAGAATGAAAATACTTGTGATCATTTTTAAATCACATTTGATTCTGACACTTTAGTTTCTGTGATCAAACATTCCACATGCGCTTCTATTAATCGCCACTAGATGGCGTCAGAGACCTGTAAAAAAATCCGGTTTGACAGATTTAGATGATTTTAAATTAATAAATTGAACTTTATAGCGTCTTTATCAGGGTTTACTTTATATTTCTAATGCCTTCAATGTGTATTTTGAGTCTTATTAGTTGTTTGTTTATAAATATTTAATGTTTCTTCCCTGATTTTCAAGGTTGCTTTTAATAAATACGTAAATGAAAATAATGACAAACTTTTCTTGTTTTCAAATAAGTCAACCCCATATTTTATTAAAGTTTCTCTGACCTTGTTCTAAGTTTCACAACTTTTTGTTAACTTTATTATTTTTATTTATGTTTGATGACGACACGCGCGAGCCAGATCACCCATGTTTTCTTCCGCCACACAGGTGGCCTCATTAACCTGGTTCGCCGCGTGCCGCTGTTTTACTCTGAGCGCTAACTTAACAGATCGATAATATTCAAAGTAATTGAGCAGTTAACGTTCATTAGAATCAGAAAAAAAGCATTCAGACTTTGCTGATAAATCGCTGTAAGTATCTAAATTTTACTTAAGTTTCTTAGTTTCGGAACTATTTGTTTTGGCGGAATCTTACTCTGAGTTTTCAGTTTTTTTACTTATTATTTTGCTTATCAATATTTATGTATTTTAGCAGTTGTAATAAAAATCAAAATGCAACATTTCTGGTTCAAAAAACTTGTTTTGTAATTATAATTAATGTTGGTTATTCTTATGTAGTTTTGACAGGAAGTAGGTCCTTGTGAATTTCTCTTCATGAATTTGTTTTTAGAGTTAAAACAAAAATGTTTTGACTTTTGTCTTTTAATATTTTAGGCATTGCTGGTGGTAAATGTTTGTTTGTTTGTTTTGTAGTTTGCTGTCATGACTCAGCAGAACCTGGAGGAGCACCAGGACCTCCTTTAGACAGGTGAGATTCGACTAAACTGGTTTTATTTAAAGCCAACATGGAATTTAGTTTGATTATATGTGCTGACTCGACCGCTCCAAACTAAGATTAATTAGACCCAAATCTCATTACCGAGGAGATTTTACTCAGTTGCAAAAAAGCAGGTTATATAGAAAATAAACATTATTACGATGATAAAAACTAAGATCTGAGTCTGGTCCAGAGCAGACGGAGGGGATTTATCTTTAAGTTTAGCCCAACAAACCATCAGAAATCTGTCTTTTCTGTGACCTTAAAGATTAACTTTGTTTAAGCTTTGAAATTTCCAACTTTTCATTCCAACATTTTGACCCAAGTAGCTTCCTGAGGATGATCGGAGGCGAGACGTTGAAACCCCTAAGAGGAGTTTAATTTGAAAAAGGCACCAGAGGGGATTTTATTGATTTATTTATTCTGAAAATTCAAGATTGCAACGTCAAGAGAAATGTCTCTTATTTAAAGAGAAACTATTTTAAAGCTTGGAAAAGTATTATGGTTTGAGTTAATGATGTGTCAGTAAGCACCTCTGTATCCTTTTACCTCAGGAAGTAAACTACCATCAAAACAACCAGAAGAGGAAAACATTTATAGTCCTTTGCAGGAATTCTTTTTTTTCCAGTCAACATTAAAATAAAGGTTAACATACAATAAACTGTTTCATTACTATAACATTTTAAGAGGTTAAAATCCAAGAAATACACTGGGACCATAAATAATTTACCACACGAGTCAAAGTCAAGGCCCGGGGGCCGGATCCGGCCCTCAGAGTAATTCTATCCGGCCCTCAAGATCATTTTATTTTATTGTTATTAATGACCCGATGTTTTTTTGTTCTCATTTCTAACTTGTATAATTTTGACAAAATATATTTTTATGGAGAGTAAAATATTAAAGTTATTTAAGGTTTAAGTTGATTTATTCTGGAATAATATTCCTGCCTTTTTATTATTCATAATTATGTTAAAAAGTTACAGTTTTAAAGTTTAAAAGTTAGCATTCTGCTAGTTTTTTTGGACTGTTTTGATATTTACTAAGATTTTTAGGCTATTTTGAAGTTTAACTATTTTTCAGCTACATGCTAGCTGTTTTGGCTAACCTGTTTTTTTTATTTATTTATATTTTTTAGCTGTTTTAGACTAATTTTGCACTTGGCTAATATTTTAGCTGGCTATCAGCTTCAGCATTTTCAGTTATTAGCTTCAGAGTTTTTAGCTCTCAATTTCAGCATCTTTCAGCGGCCAAGTTCAGCTTAGAGCATTCACTCTTGCATTATTGCAGGTAATGCTAAATATATAGGTCATAATTATACTGAAAATGTATGTTGTGTTTTGAAAATGTAGTTTTAGAGTGTTTAATAAATGTTTTATCCTCTTCGGCCCGCGACCTAAGGTTTGTTTTAGATTTTGGACCTATGTGTGATTGAGTTTGACACTCCCGGTTTTGCGTAAGTCATTTAATTTTTGTGATTCGGGTACCTGTCACAGATCAGGTAGCTCTTATAGATCAGGTACACATTACAGATCATGTACATGACACAGATTGGGTAGGTGCTACGGATTGGAAAACCGCTACAGATGTTACAGATTAGGTAGCTGTTTTAAATCAGGTAGGTCTTCCAGATCAGGTAGAAGTTACAGATCGGGTAGATGTTACAGATCGTATAGATGTCACAGATCAGGTAGATGTTACAGATTAGGTAGCTGTTTCAAATCGTGTAGGTCTTCCAGATCAGGTAGAAGTTACAGATCGGGTAGATGTTACAGATTAGGTAGCTGTTTCAAATCGGGTAGGTCTTCCAGATCAGGTAGAAGTTACAGATCGGGTAGATGTTACTGATCGGGTTGATGTTACAGATTGGGTAGATGTCAAAGATCAGGTATATGTTACAGATTAGGGAGCTGTTTCAAATCGGGCATATATTCCAGATGGGGTAGGTGTTACAGATCAGGTAGAAGTTACAGATCGGGTAGATGTTACTGATTGGGTTGATGTTACAGATCAGGTAGATGTTACAGATTAGGTAGCTGTTTCAAATCAGGTATGTGTTCTAAATCGGGTAACAGTTACAGATCGGGTAGATGTTACAGATCAGGTAGATGTTACAGATTGGGTAGATGTCACAGATCAGGTATATGTTACAGATTTGGTAGCTGTTTCAAATCGGGCATATATTCCAGATGGGGTAGGTGTTACAGATCAGGTAGATGTTACAGATCGGGTAGATGTTACAGATTTGGTAGCTTTATTTCAAATCGGGTAGATATTCCAAATGGGGTAGGTGTTCCAGATCGGGTCGCTGTTACAGATCAGGTATTGCAGGCGTCTCCAACCCTATCCTGCGTAAGCTCTTGCCTTGCTTGTTTTTCATCTAATTGTTGTAATTGTTGGTTTCCTGGATGGACTGAGTCAGTCAGACAGACGATTTGTTAAAATAATCTGATCCTTCAGTCCAGGACTGCTGGGAGATCGTAGACTCGACCTTTGATCGACTCAGAAGAAATCCTGGAGGAACATAGAAGTTGATGCTCTCATCAACCGTCCAGGAAGGCGGGTGGAGTCCTTCACCTGACACACAGTGTCCCCGTCGCCCCATCCGTCCGTCTGCTCCCTGAGGGGTCGCCCATCTTCGTCTGTCGTCTCCCAGCATCCTCCTCTGTCAGGCTGGAGGCCTTCCCTCCTCAGGATGAACGTGTCGGCATGACGAACACTGAGAACAGAATTCCCGTCTTTCCCTGAACGGATGCAGATTCCTCTCGTTTGAGCGTCACGCTCTGACAGCTGCGCGTGGCGGGGACCTGCGCTCCTGAGCTGATTGAACCGTCCATGCGGGCGAGCGCGTTCCAACCATCATTTGCATTATTTTCCGCATTAATATTCCATGCGGTGCAGTAACGGCAGGCAGGAGACGTGTTCCTCGGTCATGGATAATTCATGATCTGCTCCGTCTGCACATGGGCTCCTTTTGAAGGTGGTTGGGGGGTTCTTCCTCCTGCCCCTCACTTTGTTCAGCCTCACTTCTGCTGCCTGTTAGTGAAGATCCACCACACGCGTGGGGCTTCCCCCTGCTGAGGCCTCATTCAGATGCATAATGACATAAGCTGCTCTGACGGCTTCAAGCTGGAGCAGAGGGATGATGGGTAACGGGGGGGCTGCTTTTGTCCAAATATACATTATAGCACAAAAAAGAACCAAATTTAAGATGTCTACTTTTAGTAGTCTCGAAGAACTGGGAACAGGTCCGACTGACCAGAAAAGTAAAAAAAAGCACAATTTCACAATTACATAGCTTGAATTAAATTATAATATGCAAATAAATACAAACCAACTCAGGATTGTCTTTCAGTTCCCTCTAGGATCGTACGGCCACCTCAAGGGATGTCGTGAAAATGAAACGTACCATTGTCGTCTATGTGAAGAGTATCTTCAAATATTCCTACAGATAAAGGAAGTTCCAGACATTTATCATTCTGTAGTATATGGAGCTAAATTGGGGCCAATATTATCAAAAATCCAAATAAAACTAATTGAAAAAAATATTGGTGTTTGGCCAAAAAAAAAAAAAAGTCAAACTTTTTGTTATTCTAGAATGAACTGAATTATTTCAGCTTCAAATGTTCTGTTTTTTATGTGTCAAAATTTCAATTTCAAAACGTTTTTTCAGTTTAAAATCTTTTTTTTGTTTGTTTTCAAATCTGAAAATTTCAGTTTCAAAATTTTTGGCCCCATTGTGGCACTCTGGGGCGGGGCTAACACAAACGACTCATCAAAATGGATGAGGGTGGTAACTTCAGTCCCGGTGCGTTCACTTACAGTCAGAAAATGTCTGTTTAGTTGGTATTATCATAATCTAACCGCAGCACAAAATGCTGTTCTACCCCGTTCAAAACGGCATCCTATCGTATTACAGACAGGCATAGAAAACATCATTATGTGGGTAATTATCAATCCTAAAAAAAACAGAACATTTGAAGCTAAAAATAATTCAGTTTATTTTAGAATATCAAAAAGTTTTGGACATTTCACATTTTTTTGGCCGAACAACAAAAATATTTTTTTTCAACTTGTTTTATTTGGGTTTTAAATCAAATCGTGTCCAATTTATCTCCATAGTAATATAGCGTCCTTATGTCACACTCTAGTCCACAGGTGCCAAAGTCACGGCCCAGGGGCCGGATTTGGCCCTCCAGCTAATTCTATCCGGCCCTCCGGGTAATTTTATTTTATTGTTATTAATGACCCGATGTTATCTTGCGCTCATTTCTAACTTGTATAATTTCGACAAAATATATTTTTATGGAGAGTAAAATATTGAAAGTTATTTAAGGTTTAAGTTGATTTATTCTGGAATAATATTCCTGACTTTTTATTATCCATAATTATGTTAAAAAGTTACAGTTTTAAAATTAGCATTCTGCTAGCTTTTTGGAATATTTTGGGATTTACTAAGATTTTTAGGCTGTTTTGGAGTTTAGCTAATATTTCAGCTACATGCTAGCTGTTTTAGCTAAGTTTTTTTAGGCTAATTTGACATTTAGCTAATATTACAGCTAGCTATCAGCCTCAGCGTTTTCAGATATCAGCACTAACATCTTCAGCGGCCAAATTCAATTTATTATCACAGGTAATGCTATATATCTAGTTCATAATTATGTTAAAAAGTTACAGTTTTAGAGTGTTTAATAAATGTTTATCCTGTTCGGCCTGTGACCTAAAGGCTGTTTTGGATTTTGCCCCCCCCCGTTTGACTCTTCTGCTCTAGTCGTTGGTAAAGTGTGTGAATATTCGCTCCTTACTGAATGTGCACGTGATGCACAAATATCCGTAGGACGTTCACACAAACTCCTCTGTCTAGAGATGTTCCGATCAGGTTTTTCTGGTCCAGGTTCTCAGTCTGAACATCCTGATTCAATACTGAATCCTGATCTGATACTTTTACGTTTACTTGTTTCTAAGGCTGCCTTTGCCTGATGTCGTGATATGCTCACAGGGGGGCGCTGCAGTGGAGTGAACGTGGGTTTGCCTGATGCATTCTGGGATTGTCGTGCTGGACTGCCTCTGATTCTGCTGCTAATTAAACCCCCCCATCAGAGTGGGGGGGGGCTTTGAGAACAAAGAGGGCAGTCACATGACCGTCCATTTTCCTGATTTCATTTTCACGGGGACGGCCGCCGCTGTGGGACGGCTTCAGCCCTAATGGTTTCTGGCATGGGTGGGGGCCCTTAGTCCTGTTCACTGGAGCTGCAAAGCCCCCCCCCCCCGATCTCCTGCTGGAGCCCCTTAATGAAGAAGGAGAAAATAATATTCATTTTAGCATAAGCTGGAGCCGTGTCCCCGTTCTGCTCGTGCATCGAGCGAACACGCTGGTCTCCTTCCTCTGGGGGCTTAGTGAAGGGGGGGGCTTTCAGAATAAAGTCCTCCAGGGAAGGGGGCACTTTACTTTGAAGTTTGCCCCACGTCCCCCCAAAACCCAGCCCTGGATGCTCTATCTCTGCACAGTGTTTGCTCATTAAGCTTTCATGGCTCATTCCTGACACCCCAACACCATGTCTGACCCAGGGGGGCGGGGCTCCAGGGGGCGGCGGCGGGGGGGTTGAAATCAAAAGTGCTCATGTGACACGTTTGAGGGTTTGGCGGTGATTCTCTGACGTGTTCTGAGCTGAACGGGAGCTGAAGCTCCGACACGATGAAGGATGAGTGGTTAAAGCTGCGTCTGCGTGTGCGTCTGCGTCTGCGTGTGCGTCTGCGTGTTCACTCACCTGCATAAAAGCGCTTCCTTTGGTCCCAATGGAGCTCTTTTATTCTGCATTTAGATCCGATCGTGTCACACAAATGACAAAGAAGAAATCCTCTTTGACATGATACTCAGGAGTCGGTTTCCCCTGTGATTGTCTTTTTCAGTTTTTGTTCATTTGATTCCCAATAAATCTGTTTTTTAAAGAAATAATTTGATAAAAAAAATACAAATGTGTGGAAACGATTTAAAGCAGCTTCTTCCAAACCTTCATTTTGAAGGAAAATTGGATTTATTGTATTTTTTGGACCATAAAAGGCATCTGGGCGCATTAAGCAAAACAAAACAGTCAGAGAACATGGTATCACTACACTACCCAGAATGCCTACAGGAGATGAGAAGAAGGTGATTGGTTTGACAAGTGTATGGGAAGTTTCTCTAGTGAACCGTGTTCTTCATGTGTGTGAATTCCCTCATTCCTACCTAACCTCCAAAGACTGTACAGTGTGAGACTGTCTTAACGGAGTTACCGGAACGTTTTTGTCTGAAAGCAAAACACAAAAAGATCAAATCTATGAATTATCATAATCCCAGCCGGACATGAACATCCAACTTTATTTAAACTGCCAACAGTAATGACTTTTCGTTGTAGCATGACCTTTTTGAAGTTATAAAACCGCTGTTGTTACGTAAGCGCTGGAAGCTCCACGCTAAAGCTAGCGGACCGGTGATTATTGGTGACGTCATCGACGAAAGTGACGTCCAAATTTTGAAACAGTTTTTTCATAACTCTCCGTTTGGAGGGATAAATGAAGGTGAAGAGAAGAAAACAGATTGGGCCTTTATCTCTTGTTCAGCTGGTCTTGCATTTTCTTTGCTCCCCCTAGTGGTGAAATTGCACATTGCAGTAATTTCTTAGACCATAAGTCCTCACAGGTATGGACTAGAATAGAAACTTAAATAAATAAATAAATAAAATAAAACATAATCAATATAAAGTTTAGCATTAAATACAACAGGGGTTTATACTCAATAAATCCCTGTTGTGACAGTAAAATCTGCCCAACATAAGAAGCTCTCAGCCCACATCTGTTGGCTCAGCTGTTGGAAAGGACAAGTTAATAAAAAAAAAAAAAAGAATAAAAACTTGCATTATTTTCCCCAAACGTCCTTACATTATTTTCTCATCATGATGATTAAACCATCTGGGCTGTATGTTTGACACTGCTGGTTTATAATCTGAGTAACTCAAACTACAGTAAAATATCATGAAAAAGAAATGTTTTAAAAAAGGTTGAATGGTTATTCTGACCAATAGAATGATTGAGTAACAGCTGTTTATTTCTCTATTGAGGGATTCTGGCTTCTTACTTCTTGTTTGGAACACCGAGGGGGAGGGGTCACTCAGTCCAGTTCTCTTATACAGTCATTACATAAAAACCTGGAACCAAAAAAAGGCTAAAAATTAGTTTTTGACCATGATCTGTTTGTAAATAATTTCATATTTTTTTAATCCTTTTCAATCATTACTTAAGAGAATCTGCCTCTTTAAGACCCATTCCAATGAAAAGGTGTTTTTAGTGGTTTTAACATGTTTTTTTTAGCATTTCTTCTCATAATGGAGGACATGTATAAAATAATCTAAGATGAAAACTGTTTGGAAGTATGCTTTTATTCACATTGTGTTGGATCAGGAGCCGATGAAAACACATGATTTGAAAAAACTTGGGTTTGTGATGCAGCGACTGATCACTCTCCGCTACCACTCTGATGCATCCACATGCAGACAAATAGATCCGTGAACGTCTTTGTTTTTCCCATCTGAGCTGGAATCTGGATCTAAACTGTACGGCTGGATCGCTCTGAGATCACTCGCCGTTTTTTTTGCTAATGTTAGCTTGCTTGTGAGATGCTGTAAGCTAGCAGGAAAGAATGTAAATTTACAAGGGTTTATGGGAAAATTAACTTCCACGTCAACAGATAGGACAATTCCTGGAATCTCTCTGCACTTAAAAACACGACAAGATTTTGGCAAAAAAAACTGCATAATCATGATTAAAAGACTGCTAGGAATGATTTTATGAAATAAAAAAATCTAGTTGGATGCTGAATTCAGTCATTTTTGTGACTTCAAACCGGATCTTTCCTCCTCAGCTCGTCTCCCCGGTGGAATTGGGTTTGCTGTGCGATGATGTTTGTTTTGTGTTCAACACGACTCCATCGATTCTTCGCTGTCAGACGTTCCTGCTGCTCCGTCTCCGTCCTGTCACCTGTTCCAATATGGCGCCTCTTCACGACGCGATGATGAAGCCATTATGTAGCCAATTCAAAGGCTGTCAGCAGAGCGGGGAACAATTAATTTCCTCCTGCGACGAGGCCCAGCCCGCCGTCTGAGCTCGGATTACGTTTCTTTGTCAGCTTTAATATGAAAATGTATTTCTCCGAGCTGGGAGGGAGCTGCTGAGCTCGGCACACGGATGTGTGGGGCTCACCTCCGCGGGGCCTGAAGCTGTCATTCGCTGGAGCGGCGGGAGGCTGCGGCGTCTGACAAACGGCGGCGGATGACAAGTGAAGGATGAAGGAAGACCTGGACTCCACCGAGAGCTGACGGGAGGAGATCTTCAGAGTCACGCTGACTAATTACAGCTGTCAATCCGATTTTAATCACGACAATCCGCGGGACGCCGACAGTTAGCTCGCAATTAATCGCAAACTAATCACAGATTTCTGTTAATGAAGTCGTAAAAGTTGATTTGTTTAAAAAGATTAAAGTGTGATGCCATAAAAACACACTATTGGTGTATAAGTTCAAACATTTGACTAGAAACATACAGAAAATATACCATAATATCATTAAAATTAGACCATAGAGTCAAACCTGCAAATGAAAAATACAAGCAAAGGAAATGAACAAACCTTTGAGCAGAACTTTAGACGTTTATAGTCAGTTAATAGTTTTAATTGGTAAATTCACAAGGAAGGAAATGAAATTTAACACAATTTACATTTAAAAAAAATCAATCAAAAGCACTGAAAGGAGTAATTTCTGTTTATTTTAAAGATTACTTCATAAAACTTTTGATTATTTCAGATTATAATAATTTTATGGACATCTAAGTGGAGACAAACGGGGAAACTTTTTAGAGATTTAGAACGTCAAACAAAAAAATAATAAATAAAAGAATACGGACTTTAACACGATCACATGGGCATTTAATTCCAACAAAAAATATTTATTTGTTTTTTAGGTTATTCTGGATTAAATTCTGAAGGACATTGAACTGTTTGTCTCTTCAGGAAACTAAACCCAGGGTTATTTTTTGTATTCATCAAATGTGTTTTTAATTAGTTAAAGAGAGAAAATTACAGTTATTTGTAGTTTCTGGACAAAAGTGATCTCTTATTTTTAATAAATAAAGTAAGCATGAAGATGGGCGAGGCTCCTCATCATCGGATGAGAGGAGGAAAGTCACTTTAAAGTTTAAATGTTCAAAGTTCTGTTGAATATGTTTGAAATAACGTTTCATCTGAAGAAGTGGTGATCATACAGTCCATGGAAGCGTTTTGTGAGTACGGGATGTTTGGTGTTTGAGGATCTTTGTCTCTTTAGATTTCATTGTGTGTACACATCACGACAAACTAAAATACAATGTAAGATATAGAGAAAATTAGACAATACCAGGGAAAGTATACAGAGATTTGCTAAGTCGATGGATAGATTTAGTCACAACCGGATATAAACGAGCGTCTTATTTTAAACCGGAGATACGTCACACAGCTCTGAGCATAGTCTATTGTCTTTTTGTTTTTGTTTTTTTACTTTCCTTCCTTTTTGTTCTGTTTTAGACTCACTTTTCTCATTTTCTTCTAATCTTTGCTGCTGATTATTTTCATGTTTTTCTGCTTCTTAATCTTCTTTTGTTGCTTTTTAATTGTTTTATTCTGATTTTTAAGTTTATTTGCTTTACGGTTAGTCTTTTTCTCAGAATTCTGCAGCTTCTTTCATGTTTCCACTCATTCAGACTTTTTCTTTTCTTTCAATCCTGATTCTCACAGCTTGATTTACCATCACGATGATTTATGTCAATTATTTGCTTTTAGATCTCGTTATCCTCACACAGATGCTGCTGAATCCAGCTTGAATCCTACATGTCTTGGACAAAGCTGCTGGAGGGAAAACATTTCTCAACATGAAATATTTATGCTGTATTCAGCAGAAAAATGTCACGACCACCTTTCATGATCCACCATGAAAAATGCATGTGGCGTTTCACCTGAGAAACGGGAGGAATTCTGAGTAAAACCACCAGTTCATCTTCATTTAGACGTTTGATTTCCTGCTGCGTAAATGACAGAAAAAGCGGATGAAACTTGTGGTGGTGAACAATAAAAGTGAAGAATAAAAAAATAAACCTGGATGATCCAGAATTGTTTCTGCTGTAGTTGCAGCGTTCAGCCTGTGAGTGGCGCTGTGGTCCACCGTCCCTCACAGCAGCATCTGAATTAGAATGAAGACAGAGGTCCAGACAGAATGAGGCCTCCTGTGCATTCATCTGCACTGACCCCCCCTCACTCACTGTCATTTCTTTTAATAACCTTCACGAAGAACTCCTCCTCCTTCTTTCTTTCTAACAAAAGCAGAACTTTGATGTTTAAACGGTAAATGTAGTTGATTTGTTTGTAGGATTTACTGATCTGTTCATTACCTCCAATCATCTTCTGGTTTAATGAATGTTTTATAGATAATAGGTTCTGCATAAACATTTTTTTCAAATATCTTCTGATCATTCTTGTAGAAATAAACAGTATTTTTAGTTTCAGCTTTGATTCGTCCCAATTAATGTCAGAATATTTCTTTATGGAGTCTGATTTACACTGAAGAAATGGGGTCAAATCCTGTGAATAAAGTGGATAAAAATCCAGATTATTAATTTAAAAAAAATGGAAAATTGGAAAACAGTTTTAAACTTGAAAGTACACATCATGAATATAAAAAGAATATTAAAAAATGGGAAAAAGTGGTAAATTTAAAGAAATGACAAACTCTAAAGCTAAACCTAAATAACAAGTTATTTGTCTTCAGTTACACTTTCAGAATTTTTTTTTATGTGGGGGCGGGGCTTTAAGCCTATTGGCTACAGGGAGATGATTGACATCTTCTGACAGAGGTTATGATGATGTCACTCTGTTATTGTACAGTAGTTTTTCCAAAGTTGTGTACATCAGAACCTATTTTTATCGCCATCGG
>NC_050523.1:2492104-2532699 GCF_002922805.2 Oryzias melastigma
TGCTATCAAATGACAAGTTATTTGTCTTCAGTTACACTTTCTGAAATTTTTTTTATGTGGGGGCGGGGCTTTAAGCCTATTGGCTACAGGGAGATGATTGACATCTTCTGACAGAGGTTATGATGACGTCACTCCGTTATTGTACAGTAGTTTTTCCAAAGTTCTGTACATCAGAACCTATTTTTATCACCAGGCGGTGTGAGTCTCTGCTCTACTGGTGTGTTTTATTGATTTATTGTTTAGCTTTGCTTTAATTTTGTGTTTTTTAGGTCACTTATTTATACTTTTGTATCTTTAACTGTAATAACATTGTAGCCGTTGTTTTTACTGTTTTACTTTTAATCTTCATTTAACTGAGGTCATTTTAAGGTGCCATAAAAATGAATAATTTTTAGCAAAAACAATTAAAAAAAAACCTTCCCATCATCCATCTGCTTTTGTCCTGCTAGCTTACAGCCCCAAGCTAACATTAGCGGTGCAACAAAAACGTCTACAGTTTAGATCCAGCTCGGACTAAGAAAATTAAAGACGTTCATGGATCTATTTGTCTGCAAGTGGATGCGTCAGAAGGGGGCGGAGCAAAGAGTTTGTGGCTCCGCCCATCGTAGCTTCTACATCTCTGACTCGACAGTTTTTTGTCTGCTCCTTATTCACAACTGTTTGAGTAAATAAATACTTAGAAATGTACTTTTAATATTTATTTTCATTACGTTTGTCAGAAAAATGCCACAAACGGGTTTAAAACCTAATTTTCATAGGAGTTGGAGTAGTAAACCGACAGGAACCTCATCCAGGAACTTGTTGCCCAGAGAATCCACTTCCAGACATGGAGTCGTGTTTTCCGTGAGTCTCCCTCGCCGCTCTGTCAGGAACCACGGAGACATGTGACCTAATGTGGCGAGGAGATCAGCAGAGCATGTAGAATCATCAGATGTCCTCCCTCCCCCACGAACACATCTGCAGCCGGCGGAACAAAGCGGAGCGGGTCAGAGGCAGGACCTGCATCCAGGACCTTCTCTGACTTGATGTGGGATGACGGCTGCCGTGATGAGCCGGTGGCGCCGCGCCGGCTAACATCGAAGTGAATGAATATTTCAGAGAGAGAGGAGGAAGTAACGAGTCAGCTGTGAACATTCAGCTTCTGTCACTGAATGAGTTGAAGAAGCGATCAATGCTTTTCTGTTTTCAGCAGCACACGTCTGCAGACGGTCGGGGTGGAAGGTGGTCAGAGCGCCGCGTCCTCCCGTATTCCGCTCACGTCGGGCCGACCAGGCGGGGGAGGTGGGGCAGCAGTGTTTGCCTGCTCCCCAGCCGAACCGCCCCGGGTGTCAGGAAGGGGCGGGAGCATCCCAGCCACGAACGCCGGCTCCGGTTAATATTTAATTCCAATCATGCTGGCGTGATCTCCAGGTGACGGGGTTTCCAGGTCTGGGGCGGGTTCTGGCTGTTCGGCCCGCTCAGCCTCTGGGATTAGCCGAAGCACCGGTGATAATTGGACGGGGATGAGAGGACTCGATGGACTTGTTCTGCTGCTCCCTCTCCATATGGAGGCTGATGTTGATCCTGCTGGTTTGGGATCGCTGCACTAATTGAATATTTGTTGGTTCAGGTTAGAGGAATATTTAAAAGTGTCAGACATACAGTGGAGGAAATGAATATTTGATTCATTGCTGGTTTTGTTGGTTTAAATTGTCATCCTAATGGACGGTTCATTTGTTGTTTTGGGCTGATTTCTCTCTGTTCTCTTGATCATTGAAGCCCCTCCAGGTCAGACTAACCGATGGATTGATGTTCCTGTTCGTCTATTTTGTCACCAGGAATTCATAATATTCCTAATATGTTCATATCATATGTCATATAGTTTTGTTTAGCTTGAGGCAACAATTCATGTATTCAATTTTCACAATATTTTGGTTAAAATGTGCGAACAACAAAAGAGATGGTCACACAAACGTTACAAAATCAAAATCAACTGGAGGAGTTCAAATTAGTAAAAACTGCTTGTTTTTTTATTTATTTATTTTTTTTATTCAAAAAGGCAACCTCTTCCTGAGGTCGGAGGTCAACAAAACTTCAGTTGTGGACCAACCATTTGAAAAATATTCATGGGAGAGAAAATGAATGATTGCACTTTGAAATATGACACCAAGTCTTCCATATATGAGAATGGAAGTGTGAAAACAGTAGTGTTATAAATCAGGATGAAGTGAACAGGGGTCCCCAAACTACGGCCCGCGGGCCAGATCCGGCCCCCCTCCATAATTGCCCCGGCCCCCCTAACTGTTTTGGCTAAATTAGACATTTTTCCATTTTTTAGGCTATTTGGAAGTTTAGCTAATATTTCAGCTTCATGTTAGCTGTTTTGGCTAACTTGGGCTTATTTCAGTGTTTTAGGCTAACTTGGAGTTTAGCTAAAATTTTACCCTTTATGCTAGCTGTTTCGGCAAAATTAGACATTTTTCCAGTTTTTTAGGCTGATTTGGCATTTTGCTAATATTTAGTGTACATGCTAGCTATCTTTAGCTAATTAGGAATTGTTTCAGTTTTTAGGCTAATTTGAAGTTTAGCTAATATTTTAACTTTAAGCTAGCTGTTTCGGCTAAAATTACACATTTTCCCAGTTTTTTAGGGTAATTCGGCGTTTAGCTAATATTTCAACTACATGCTAGCTGTTTTGGCTAATTAAGAATTTTTTTTTCAGTTTTTAGGCTAATTTGGAGTTTAGCTAATATATTAGCTTTAAGCTAGTTGTTTTGACAAAATTAGACATTTTTCCAGTTTTTTAGGCTGATTTGGCATTTAGCTAATATTTTAGCTACATGCTGAATTTTCTTGGGGCTAATTTAGAATGTTTTGAGTATTTTGGCTAATCTGGCATTTAGCTAATATTTTAGCTAGCTTTCAGCTTCAGAGTTTTCAGCTATTAGCTTCAGTGTTTTTAGCTATCAATTTAAGCATCTTCAGTTGTTAATCTATTGTAGGTACTGCTATATGTCTAGTTTTAAAAATGTAGTATTTTTTTCTGTGAAGATTACAGAAATGAACTATTTAAAATGTGGCCATGTGTGGATTTCTGGAAAACCATAAATCTTTACATTCAGGCTGTAATTGCTACTCTTCTTCTGTTAGCCTACAGACCGACCCGGCCCCCCATCAGAGAAGAAAACAGTTATGTGAATCACAAGAAAAAGTTTGGGGACCCCTGCTTTAAAGTACTTCTTTCGTCTTTCTATTCTAAAAATGCAGCTACGTGAGCGCTGGCTTAAGGATCTCAAAGACAGACGGTCCCTAAAAGGTTGGTAGCCCCCCCATGACTGAAAGCTCCACATTGTTTCCAAGAGAAACTAAAACAGCGTCACGAACAACAATGATTACTGTAACTAATACTGCAGAGGTCCCCACTGCCTGCAATATGAACCCCTCCGTCTAGACGGCCATTACCCGCCTGCTCCTAAAACAGCCCAATCAATACCATCGTAGAGAGTCATAATGGTCCAATTACTGTTTGTAGGTTTGTCAATGCCACGTCTCTGAGGACGCCTGCAAAGGCCACACAGGCAGCAGTAATGCCACACATTCATAATGCTTTGTGTGGATTTGATTTTCAAACTACAACACTGTGACATTTAGATACAGGAAACGGCTCCTGTGATCAACCAGAACCTCAGGAGAAACTGCAGCACGTTTCTGAACAAAGAAATATACTCATTTAATATCCGACTCTCTGATATGTTTATCAAAATGATAAATGCAGAGAATGTGTAATCAGATTACAGCAGCGTTTTGTCCAGCTCTGATAAATGCGACAGAGCTGCAGAACTGCTTTCATTTCTCTTACTTTAATAAGGTTTTGGTGAAGGAAATGATCCCGGTGAGTCGGGGGGGCTCGGGGAGGCTCTTGGAACCATTAGTCAAACATGGACACCATCACGGCTTTGATCACAGCGGAGGAGAGCGTCCCCTCAGGGTCGTCCTCTTCATCACACTCATCCGTTACCTCCTGAGACGTTAGGTACAAACACGTCTGTGGTCATTTACATGACGCGCTCAAGCATCTCCTTCATGGAGATACCAGTGACCAAATGACTAAAAATAAGAATAACTGTTTTATTTTCATTGCTTAATGAAAAAAAAATACCAGCTCTCATAAGAATAACATCACACACATGTTTAACTGAGGTTTAAAAAAACAAATATCACAAATAGACCTAGAAAATACTTTATAAACTAGGTTACTTCTCTTAGTAGAAACTAAAAATGACAATAATTTAGAAGTGCATCTAATATTAATAACAAAATGGAAAATTCTCTCAAAATATTTAGACAAATAAATACCAAAGTTGAGGAGATTGAAGCTGTAAACTGTTAATGGAAAAAAAATGGTTGCATGTGAGAAAATGTCAAATTCTATTTAATTAGCTGCATTTAATGCACAAATTGAGTTTGGATTAAATAAAAATTAAATTTATAGCCTAAAAATAAGTCTTCAAATATTATAGTTTATGTTTAGTAAAGTTGTCTTCGGCTTAAATAACAACATTAACAATGTTCTATATCATACTTCTGTCCTTTTCACGTTTCTCATGGACCTCCTCCACAGGCAGCCGCCTATGTCACCTTTTCCCAGGCCCTGGCAGCTCCTGTTCAAGCACTGTTCATTCTCCTGAACTGTTTAAAAGCTAAATTTTTATACCCTCAATCATACTTTTAGAACTTTATTGGTTAAGGAACATTCATTCTATTTCTTTTTAAAATTTTGTTGTGGAAATTAGAAAATGGAAAAACATTTGCAACAGGTGAGCAACTTTACCTGAAGGTTTTTGTCTCTGCGTTGTTATCTTGAGCTCATTTCTAACTTGTATAATTTTGATAAAATATATTTTAATAGAAAGTAAAATATTGAAAGTTATTTAATGTTTAAGTTGGTTTATTCTGGAATAATATTCCTGACTTTTTATTATTCAGAATTATGTTAAAAAAAACTATAAAAAATGCATTTTTATAGTTTTTTTGGACTATTTAGGCATTAACTAAGATTTTTTAATCTCTTTTGGAGTTTAGCTAATATTTCAGCTACATGCTAGCTGTTTTGGCAAATTTTTCAGTTTTTAGGCTGTTTTGAAGATTAACTATTTTTTTTCAGCTACCCTTGCTGTTTTGACTAACCTCAGGTTTTATCTTGTTTAGTTTTTTAGGCTAATTTGGCATTTAGTTCATATTTTAGCGGACGATTAGCTTCAGCGTTTTCAGCCATCAGCTTCAGCGTTTTTTACCCATCAGCTTCATTGTTTTTACCCTTCAGCTTCAGCGTTTTCAGCCTTCAGCTTCAGCGTTTTCAGCCTTCAGCTTCAGTGTTTTTTACCGTTCAGCTTCAGCGTTTTCAGCCTTCAGCTTCAGCGTTTTCAGCCTTCAGCTTCAGTGTTTGTTACAATTCAGCTTCAGTGTTTTTTACCGTTCAGCTTCAGCGTTTTTAGCCTTCAGCTTCAGCGTTTTCAGCCATCAGCTTTAGTGTTTTTTACCGTTCAGCTTCAGCGTTTTTAGCCTTCAGCTTCAGCGTTGTCAGCCATCAGCTTCAGCGATTTTTACCGTTTAGCTTCAGCGTTTTTGGCCTTCAGCTTCAGCATTTTCAGCCATCAGCTTCAGTGTTTTTTACCGTTCAGCTTCCATATTTTTAGCCTTCAGCTTCAGCGTTTTTTACCGCTTAGCTTCAGCGTTTTTGGCCTTCAGCTTCAGCATTTTCAGCCATCAGCTTCAGTGTTTTTTACCGTTCAGCTTCCATGTTTTTAGCCTTCAGCTTCAGCGTTTTTTACCGCTTAGCTTCAGCGTTTTTGGCCTTCAGCTTCAGTGTTTTCAGCCTTCAGCTTCAGCGTTTTCGGCCAACAGCTTTCTCACTTTGATTTTCTGTCTATTCTTTGCTGGCCTATTTATTTAATTTAATTTTATTGTGCCATGAAAGGTGATTCAATTATTTTTTATTATTATTCTAAATTAAAATAATTAGAAAGTAGAAAATAAACAAAATGACATAAAGGTGTAAAAGCAGAAGATGCTTCTTTCATGTCGCTCCTCTTCACGCCGTGAGTCTCGTCTTCTCTCTTCCTCCTGTCACCTTCGTGTTCGTCCTGCGGCGTGACGGCCCGACACCAAAGCCTCGTTTCATCCCGGCTGATCAAACCGAGGCCGGCTCTTCACTCGGGGACAGAAACGAACAGAAGGAAGCGTTTTTTACGGCTGCAGGAACATGAGGATGAGGAGTGTTCACCACTTCTTCGACCTCCACTTGAGTTTCACTGAAGGAGGGGCCTGTGTCCAGACGGGTCAGAGGTGACACGAGGCCTCCATGACGCATCAGTTTAATAACCGTAACACATGAAGCACATTGGTCTTTTTATGCTCTTTTTGTACATTGTCCACGTTTGTGATTTACATAATTCATTTGTGTTTCTTGTGTTCGGTATTTGTCGTTAATCATCCATCTTCTTATGAAAAATCCTCTTTGCTTAAGTGTGAGTGTGAGACTCTCGCACCTTTTTGTCTTCATTTATACATGTTAAAACCAGTTCTTCCAAATCTTACCTCCTCCAGACGACGTTTGCCGGGTGTTGCCAGCACCTTTTCCTGCTCCTCCATACCCGTCTGGTTGCATCGTTCTCTGATGTGTTTAGGATCCACTCTGAAATGTCGCAGTATAAACACAAAATCTAATGAGTGTTTCTTAGCCATTGGAACACTAGCTTACAGCATAAACCGTTAGCATGAACACCTTCACCCTCTGACCCCAGGAAGATGGGCGGGTCTTATCGGAGCCTGGCTACTATTAGAGACCGCCCTCTAATGGGACAAGTACCTGTCAGACCCGGATGTTACTGGAGATCTGGATTTATTAGAGATAAATGGCGAACAGATGAACCAAGAAAATTATCTTCACACCTAAATTGAAATCACCTTAAAGTGGGGGGGGACTTCTCTGATGCTTCTGATTCCTTCAAGTCACTCGGGGACCATTGAGGGGGCGTGTCTTTGTTTATTTGGCTGTTTTGTCTTTATAAAAGCTCAAATGTGTGAATAAATCTGTTATTTGTTATTTTAGATGAATTAATTGATTGACATACTCCCCCCCCCCCCAGCACTGAGAACTGAGCATGACTTACATTGAACAACCAGTAACTAAACGAAAGTGAAAAGTCTTGTTTTCTCTTCACATCTGTGCAGCTCTGCCGTCATTCAGAGCAAAAACACTCTTTCAACTGCCTTGAAACTCCGAACCGTAACTTCATGAAGACGCTCGCGGCCTGAAGGGTCAGTCAGCTGATCCAGGTGATCATCGGTGATCTCCTCCACCTTCAGGTGAAGCTGCTCCTGTTTCCCCCACGAGGAACTTCTCTGTGATTACATACTTCCATTAACTCGCAGTCAGGAGGTGATCCCTCCACCAGAGGACCGCCTCGCTGAATGTCAGCACACAGAAAGGTCCACTTTGTTGCTAGGCAACAGCAGACTTTAGATTTAATTGGTGTCTTTAACCAACCTTCCCGTTTCCTCATTAAGCTAATGTTCTAAATTGAGCCGCCGGATCAGATATCGGCGTCGCCGGCTCTCCCGTGTCTCACAGCGGCAGAAAAATCACCGGAATAACTTGATGAATGAAGTTTACGTGGCTGCCGCCTCTTTTCAGCGTCATTAAAACACTGCGAGAAGATGGCCTTTCAGCAGCAGACCTAATTGCCAACGGTTGTTTGGTTGGCCGTGACATTTATGAAAAGTTTATGGACAGCTCTCCCTCCAGCTTGTGACATTTTGCCATACCTTGAAAGCAGAGAATATGACAGGTTCTGTGCGTTACGGGCCACAGGACTCGGAATGAAAACGCCATCATCTGATTGGTCCAGATGAAGGTGCCGAGACTGACGCAGGTTTCGGTCCGTCTGGAAAGGTCAGAACGGTGATGTGGCAGAAGGTTCGGATCAACTTTTTATTCCTTTTGTTTGTAGATCGTTGAAGTGTTTTTGAAACACGTTAAAAATCAAACGAGACGATGTGACTTTTCTAAAGTTCACGTATATTTTTATCTTGTTTTAAAGTGTTTTTATGAGGCTCAATCAATAAACATGTCTTTTTCTAGGACATAGTTTCTGCAGAGTGGCAGTAGTTCTTTAGAAATTCCCCTCTCAGTTGTAGGCGGGGCTATTCTGCTGATATCCCATCATGCCTTTGTTTACATTCTCTCCCACTAGCTTACAGCCCTCGTACAACCTCAAGCCAAACTGCGACCGATATCGGTTAGAAATTCACCTTTCATTGTGGGCGGAACTGCAGTCCCGCCCCTTTCCCTCCCCATTGCTGAGAGCTCTCTGTTTACACTCTCTCCCACTAGCTTACAGCCCCAACCTAACATTAGCGGTGCGACAAAAATGACAACAGACGTACAGCTCAGATCCAGATTCCAGCTCAGACCAGGAAAACGAAGACCTGGATGCATCAGAATGGGGCGGAGCAGGGAGATTTAGGCCCCGCCCATTTCAGCTGCTGCATCACAGCTTTTTCTCATCCAAATACTCACAAACTTAATTATTTTATGCATTTCCTAAACCACGATAAAAATACTTTAATAAGTTTGTGTTAAAAATCCAGTTTTCATTGAAGTGGGTCTTTAAATTTAGCCTACTTAGACATTCCTTCCAGTTTTGAGCTTTTATTGTGAAATTCTCTAGATTATTTCTTTGGTTGAAGCCTCACCGGGACTTCCCCGGAATGCAACTTTTTTCCTGATGAGATGATCAAACTCGATCACGTCTTCATTGTTCTGTGTGAATCTCTGACGTCTGATGCTGCATCCAAAGATTTCATTGTCATGACGGCCGTGGCGCATTAAACCAGTGGGATTGTGGGTACCGCAGATGGATTAGAGACTGATGGAGAGCTCTGGGATGACAAACTCTCGTCTGCCTTATTACCTGAAACCCATCTGAGCATCATGGAACCCAGCAGACTGTCGGGGCTGGATGATCCTCCTGTAGCCGGCCGTTGTTTCACCGCGGTCGCTCCGCTCTGCCTGCATCTGCATACTGGATCAGATTATCATCACATTACGTATTCAAGGACACCCGAGGTGTGATGGATGGTTGCTGCAGGATAGTAATCTTCACCGTCCAGCCTCGAGATTCTGCCTGGAGACTAAACAGCAGCGCTGCAGACGTGCAGAACAGAAGCACAAATACAGCCTCCAAATGTCCTCCTTGAACCTTGAATCGAACTTTATTGTTATCTAATTAATGACAGCAGATGTGGTCTTTCTTATGTTGTGATAAAGCAGACAGGAACACTTAGAATCTTACTTTTATACCAGAAAAGGCATTTCAAATTCCTTCATTTCCTTATAAACGTATGAAGTGCGTCTTAAAGTCATTTTGTGTTTACTGACCTGGAACCGGTTTTCTGTGATACAAAAATCTGTTTAAATGTCTTAGTTCGACTTTGGTAAACTATAAACTTGAGAGATTCTTGGAGCATTGTGGGTATTGTAGTCTAGAGAGAGAGTGGTACATACTGTGGTTCAACACAATGAAGTGAAAAAGTGTATTTTATGTGTCACAACCATTGATTGTATCTGAGAACTGGACTGAGTGTAGAACCATAGAATATGGTTTCAATGAAGCCAACTCTGTCGCCATTTTTCACGATATGATTGTCAACATGTTGGAATCAGACGTTAGGAAGCAGTGATTGGTCCGAGTCGACGTTTCTATGCCAACCACTCTCGCTGATCAGGGGTGAGCTTGTCTGAAGGCCACACACTTTACACGGTAAACTTCCCAAAGTCGTGGAAGTAGCTGTGCTAATGTGGGAACATGTATGTCAAAAAAAAAATGTACATCCAAAATGTCACAAAATTGTGGAAGTAGCTATGCTAACGTGAGAACCCGTGAATGTTGGGAAAAAAAAACGGATTACATCGTAAACTTTACAAAATTGTGGAAGTAGCCATGCTAACGTGAGAACTTGTACTTAAAAAAAAAAAGCTTTACTTGATAAACTTGCCAACGTCGTGGAAGTAGCAATGCTAACGTGGGAACCTATGTATGTAGGAAAAAAAATGTATTACATCGTAAACTTTACAAAATTATACAATTTACATTTTTTTTCAACACACGTTGAAAAAAAATGCTTTACATTGTAAACTTCACAAAGTCGTGGAAGTAGTTACGCGAATGTTAGAACTTGTATGTCAAAAAAACAGCTTTACATCATCAACTTGCCAAAGTCGTGGAAGTAGCTTTGCTAACATAGGAACTTGTGTTTGTTGGAAAAAAACTCATTACAATGTAAAATTTCCAAAATCATGGAAGTAGCTATGCTAATGTAGGGACTTGAATGTCGAAAAAAAAGCCTTATGTCGTAAACTTCACAAAGTTGTGGAAGTGGTTATGCTAACGTGGGAACATGTATGTTAAGGGGGAAAAAAAAACGCTCGACATTGTTATTTTTACAAAATCGTGCACGCAGTTGTGCTGGAATGGAAAATTGTATGTTGACAAAAAAAAGGCCATTACAGCGTAAACTTCAGAAGGTCGTGGAAGTAGCTATGCTAACGTGGGAACATGTATGTTAGCGGAAAAAAAATGCTTAACATCGTAAATTTCCCAAAGTCGTTGCGCTAAAATGGAAAATCGTATGTCAACAAAAAAAAACAAAAAAAACGCCACAACAGCGTAAACTTCAGTCGTGAAAGTAGCTATAATAAAGCGATAGTTCCTATTTCAGAAAAAAACCTTAATACTGTTCAGGTGTACACAAGGAAGTCAGTCTGTCTTGTCAAAAAGTCATTTATTTAAAACAAAGTGTCGATTTAATAACAAGCTTAAAAAACAGTGATTTAGTTACATAAATAAATCAGTGTATCAAATCGTCGCCTCGTGTTGACGTGTTCATACAATCATTCACGGAGCGGCATAAATAAAAAGGAGCCTCATTAGTTTCTAGAAGAAGGCGCTACAAACAGACGACACGGAACCAACAGACGAGCTTTAGAAGCACAGAACACGGATCCTCAACCACAGACTAATGCAAGTTCGTCGGCTGGGACAGTTCGGTAGACGCCGCTCCCATTTGGTTATTTTAAAGCGTTAAGACAAGGCGAGGAAGAAGGCTGCTCCTGAGGAGCTCTGCCTCCACAGCGACGTTCCCAAACGTCTGAAGACGTTCAGGAGGAGAAACCCACTTCCTGTCCTACTGATATGTTTGTCTGTCAAAACCCAAAAGGACTGCAGCTTCAAGTATTGTGCCTTACATAGAATATTCTGTCATAAATTAGTGAACATATACATTTTCTCAAGAATCAGACATATACTTTCATATGTACACAACAATAAAATGCTTTTGTTCTTTTTTTTTGTTTATTTTTTAGAGAAATCCCTGAGAACGAACGCCGACAGTGAAGCCTGAAGACGGAAGCAAAATAAATCCTCATGTGGAGTTTTTTCAGTGGATGAGAGGGGACAGCTGGATCCTTTCAGGAAGAGGTACTCGGATGGACTTTTGGTTTAAAGCCGTTTTTCTCTTTGAGGCTGAGAGCGAAGACGCAGACCAAACACTCCGTGTGCGACCGTGTAAAGGGAAACATCCGACGACCGCTTGGATCCGTCGTGAAACCATCTAACCGGGGATCAGACGCATCAACAACAGTCGACTGAAGCATTTATCCACAGAAGAGTCAGATGTTTAAAAAAAAAGAATGTAACAACTGTGGAAGTGTAGCTTAACCCTTTAACAGCGGAGCCGGCGACGACTAAATAACACGTTCTCTGACACAATAAAAGGAAAGCAGCTTTACATCAACATGTGACGATTCATGTTAGAAAAGGAGGAACTCAGATCAGAATCTGTTAGAAATACATAACTTACTACTGTTCAGTGTCACATATCAGAACAAAACAGATTTTCTCCGTTTTAGAATTCAAATGGCAAAATAAGACCTTCTCTGTAACCTACCGTAACTCTTAGCGTTTATGCAATTGACTTAATTCTGTTGCAGAGAAGAGCAGCATTGTCACTCTCAACTCGTCACATATTGACGTTTGGTCTCCCATGCATCATTTTTTGACGTGCTGGCTGTTCCCATTAAATCACGGGTCCCCAACCTCCGGGCACGGACCAGTCCTGGGATGCAGAGTGCGGTTTGCGCCTGGTACCGCATCCAGTACCATGTCCAGTGGTACCGGTACTGGATGCTTCCCAGAGACTAGTCTGCGTCCAGTTCTGCGTCCCGAGGGTTACGGACCTTGATTTATACGAACAGCCAACACGTCAAAAAGTGAAGTGAAGGAGTCCTTAACCAAACGTTAACATGTGACCACTTTGTTGGGAAAACTGCTGTACCTTAATTGTGTAAACATTAAAGTAAAAATAACGTTCTTTGAACTACCGTAACTCTTAAGTTATTTAAGCAATCAACACAATTCCTCCAGATTTGGGTTCTAATGTGTCGAAATGCTACAATTTACAAATGTAGCAATTTTACTAACAGCTAAATAACGCTGTTATTTAAACTCTTTGAATTTTTAATCCAGTAAACATTTTCTATGGATTTACAACCGTTATGTTACATTATGTTGTCGGGGCAAAGCTGCTTTTCTACACGTCAACAGAAAAGCAGCTTTGTGCCAACATGCAATAATTTACTTTAAAGTGAAAAGCCACTTTTCTCTGTCAAAATCTGTTGGAATTCTGTTAAGTGCATAAACATTTTTTACTACTATAAAGTGAAAACATCTTTTCTCCACGTTAGTTGTGTAAACCGTAATACAAAATAACGTGTTCTTTGAATCGACGATTCCTACAGACTTATGTTTTAATAAATGGGTCAAATTGCTACATTTTTACTAAAGTAGCAATTTTATTAACGGCTAACGCGTTGAACTTTTTTATGCAATCAACGTTTTCTCTGGATTTACGTTCCAGCGGACATGTTACACATTAGCATATCAGAGCTAACATCCAACGCTAACTTTTCTCTGCATCCAAATCTGTTGGAATTATGTTAAATGTGTAAACAGTGATGGAGAAATGACGCCTGTAACTCTTTCTTTATGCAATCAACACAATTTCTACAAACTTATGCTCTAATAAACGCTACGTTACTTTTTATTGATAGTTTCACATGTTGTAGCAAAGCTGCTTTTCTCCACTTTAGAAAAAAGTGGAGAAATTACATTATTTGCGTAAGCAGCGATAGCTAAATAATTTGGTGCAAAACTGCTTTTCTACGTGTCAAAATCACTTGTTAACAGTTGTAAAATGTAAACAAAATCAATGTTACGTGTTTGGTATCGTTGCAAAGACGCTTTTCTCTTTAATTATGTTAATTGGGTAAACAGAGTTCAAAGATAGTGAACGCTACGGTGTTAGAGGGTAAATACGATCAAATTTGAGTCAGTTCCTAACAGCCTCTTTAACATTAGTTGTTAATTTTATTAGGATATCTTTTTAAAGAAAGACTTTCCCATTTCTTTATGGTAACCGATGGTTTCAAGGACAGTTTGTCATTCTTTTAAGACTCCAGAAGAGATAGTTGTAGAAAATTAGTTCTGTTTCTTTTCAAGACTGCAACTTCTCACTGAACATGAAACTAAAAGTAGATCAGATGTTTTAATCTCATAGATTACGTCTGGTTTGATGCATCTGCTCCCCGGTTCTGAAAACGGAAACCATGTTTTCCGCGTCTGCTCGCGCTCAGTTGGCTTCAGGATTGTGGGTTTTTTTGCCTTCAGGAAGTCGTTCTTCACATCTTCTAAAAGAATTCGAACTTCAAGTTGGAGGATGTAAAAACAAAGTTGGTCATAAGATCCAGTTTCATCCGAAGCGCTCTCGTACGAGCATCATCAGCTTCTTCTTGCCCTTGTAAATCTGCTTCAGGTTGTCTATGAACTGCGTGAACTGCAAGTGTCCGTCGTGCGCCATCAGGAACGTCTCTCTGGCTTTGCTGAGGAACTCGATGAACTCGCTGTAGTGGCGCGGGCTGATGTGCGTCAGCCGGGAGTGCGTGGTGTTGATGTAGGCCCCGATGGTGGCGTCCAGCAGCTGCCTGAGCGGAGCCTTGTCCAGAGACATCAGCTTCCCAGAGTTCCTGCGGCTGTGCAGTGTCACCATCCCCGGCGTCGTCAGCGTGCACCGCCGCAGAATGTCCGACAACACGGTGGCGCACTTGACGCTCTTCACCACCAGGGGGATGACCGCCGCCAGCTCGTTTTTCCCCAGCGAGTGGCTGAGGGCGCAGGCCCAGAGCACGTCGTTGATGGCGGGGTGCGTGTCCTGGTTGTAGCTGAGGTTCAGGTGCGTCATCGCTAACGTGGCGAGTTTGTACGCCCTGGTGGGAAAGCCGCGGTGCTCCATGTAATGTGCGATGGTGAACAGCTGAGTGTAGTTCATCTCCGTGGCAGCCGCGTCCAGCACGATCTGATACGCCGTCTCGAAGGCGATCTGGTCCTTCTCGCAGAGCGTGAGCGCCGACAGAGCACAGTTTTGGGGGTCCTTCATGGCGCACTGCAGCGCCAGGGTCCGGGCGGAGTTTGCCAGGTTCTCCTGCTGATGGCAGTCCAGGTGCAGGCGCACGATGGTGCTGTTGGACATGACGGTGGTCGCCACGACGCTGGTGGCTTCAGTCGGGGTGAAGAGGGTGAACCAGTTCTGCATGATGCTGTCCAGCGCAAACACACCTGCAAGACATGAAGGAAAGCGTCACATGTGGAGATCCACAAGGCTCCGTTCTGCTCCCCCTTCTCTTTAGAGTCATGTTTCTGCTGCCTCACATTCATTGATTTATGTTAAAGGAGGAAATCTCTTTTTTTTGGACGAAGGTTTTGAGACACAATCTGTGGCTTTAGAAGGATTTTCATGATGGTGTTCCACAAGGCTCAATCACTGTTTTTTTATGTTTGTGTTTTAAATAGAATTGTTTACACTTAGTAAGAGCTTCTTCAGGATCTTACAGGTATTCTTTTTGGGGATTGTTGCTGCACAAAAAGTCAGAAGTAACGGCAGTTTTTTGTAAAAGTTGCGATATTTTATCAGTTTTCTACTGATTAAAACCTAGAAGGAGCCGCATGGATTTACTTTAGCCTTTAAGAAATTTGGATTTGCATTCATTAACTTATTTTTTTTTAAATAATTATGAATTATGTCTATTTTAATGGACTAACAAAAGCAAAAATATAAAAAACTAGCATTTCTCAAAATGTTTTTTTTTTTTTTTACATATTTTTACATTTTACCTTACTAGATGCCAAATTAGCCAAAAAGCAAGCTTAGTGCTTAATTACTAGCTGATCTGCAAAATAACATAGAATTCCTTAGTAAACTAAATTAGTCAAAAACGTTAGCCTGTTGCTAAAATAGAAGCTAAACTCTACATTAACCTTAAAAGCCCTAGTAAATAATAAATTAGCCAAAAACGTTAGCATGTAGCTAAAATAGGAGTTAAACTCTAAATTAGCCAAAAAAAAATAGCTTGTTGCTTGATTACAAGCTGAACTCCAAAATAACCTAAAATTCCTCAGTAAACTAAATTAGTCAAAAGCATTAGTCTGTTGCTAAAAAGCTAAAGCTAAGCTAAATTCTAAAATATCCTTAAAATCCCAGTAAATAATTAACTAGCCAAAAACGTTCACACAATAAAGAGAAACAGGATCACAATTGTGGGAATGCTTTAAAGTATTCACTCAATAAATGCCAATAAAGTAATCCTTTCTTTTAAAACAAATACTATTATTTTATATTTCTTCAGCCAGAGAGCCACAAGGAGACACAAAAGAGTCACATGTGGCTCTGGAGCCGCAGACCCCTGCGCTAGCCCAATGAATCATGGGAGATATGCTAATGCTAATGCCAAACAAACTTGCATCTCCAAGGCTGTGTCTAAATTCCCTCAGTGCATTTGCCATTTTCTAGTGCTGTCCGAATCCACAATTCCAAATTTGAATGCCCTAAAAATGATACCAAGTAATTCTATCCGGCCCTCCAGATCGTTTTATTTTATTGTTATTAACAGTCTGATGTTATCTTGCGCTCATTTCTAACTTGTATAATTTTGACAAAATATTGAAAGTTATTTAAGGTTTAAGTTGATTTTAATTATTCATAATTATGTTAAGTTATTCTTAAAAATGGTCATCCTGATAGCTTTTTGGAAAAGTAAGATTTTTTTAGGCTGTTTTGGCTAATTTAGAGTTTTCTCAGTTTTTTTGGATGTTTTGAAGTTTAGCTATTTTGGCTAAACTAATCTTTTTTTTTGGCTAATATGACAGTTAATATTTTAGATGGCTATCGGCTTCAATGTTTTCAGCATCTTCAGCGACCAAATTCAGCTTCCAGCATTCACACAGGTAATGCTATATATCTAGTTCATAATTATGTTAAAAAGTTACGGTTTAAAAATGTAGTTTTAGAGTAATTAATAAATGTTTATTCTGTTCGACCCACGACCTAAGGAGTGTTTTGGATTTTGTCCCCCTGTGCGATTGAGTTTGTCACTCCTGACTTATATGATCGATGATCAACTTAATTAGGGGAGTCTGATTGGTGGGATGAACTTTACAAAATGAGTAAGAATCTGGTCAAATTTGAGGTGATTAGATGACTGTAACATCGCAAACGCCTGGAAGTTCGGTTAAAACGTTAATTCATGATATTGAGTCTACGTTTTAACATCTGTCACAGTGTTCCCTCATTTATCACTATAGTTATATAAAAATAACCAGCAAAAAGTGAAATTTGCAAAGTAGGATTATAGATATTTTAAGCCTGTAAAACTCCTCACTACATACTTTCCTCAGACTTTTGCTTTCCAACCTTAATGAAAATAAAACAAGTCCAGTATTATAGAATGAAAACAAATATCTGACTGCAACTGAATATTTATATAAATTAGGACATGCTTGTATCTGATTAACAAGGGGAACCATCATAGGGAACACTATAAACGTATAAAAAGATGGTCCATTCTTATAGTGACTTTTAGTTTTTAATTATAAAACTAAAATATTATTGCTTAAATTCTCCACATCGTCTTTTATTTCCCAGTTAAAGTTGATCTTTATTCTGCTGGAACCAAACGTAGTTTCTAAGCTTACTTTGTACACAGAAATCCGAACACTCCGGACTTTCTTTGGTATTTCGGCTCCTAATTGGATTTTCTGCGTCCAATTCTCTGACATTAAATAAAATGGTTCTCCTCTCAATGAGTCCATTCAAGCGGCCGTGGCAGGAACAGGGACTCCTTGTCACTCGCTGCTTTAACATGAAATCATCTGGGAGGAAGGTTACCCTCAGGGCTAAACTTCCTGCCCACGTCGAGGAAATCGGCCGTGGAGCTCCAGGATTCCCAACATAAAGACCCACTTAGTCAACCAGAGGTCCACAACCTCACAAAGTCACTGCCCCTCCAGTCAGTTCTCTCTAAACCCACTATTAGAGTCCCATGAAGTCTGAGCTGATGTCCCAGAGCATGCTGGGAGTCAGGCATGCAGAAGAACTTCTGTTAATGCTTCCCAGCCTTTTGATGCACATTCATGCAGGCGTTACTATAGTATTGGATATAAAGTAGATGCCAATTCTTTTATTGACTATTCCTACAGCTCTCCTCTCAATGCTGCACAGCTTAGATTTTAACCTTATTTATTCATTTATTTGACAGGGACTTTGCAAAGTAAAAACCATTGCTGCCAATGCACCAGTTAGCTAACGCTGTTGAGGTAACGCCACATTTTTATATCCTAAAAAGCAAAAGTCCCTTTAAACCTTAAAGGAAAAACAACAGAAATGTGTTGAAGTGAAACCAAAGTTCCTCAGAACCTCTGAAGAACTTTGGTTTCTTCACAATTTGTAGAGAAACTAAAAAAGTTGCATTACCAGTGATAATGTTAGTGTGAATGCTGAACGTGGTCGCTGAAGATGCTGAAAAAGTTTTCTGAAAATGCTAAAGTTGCTAAAGGACTTGAAGATTCAAGTAAGTAATTTGCTTGAAGTTTAGAGAAAATTTTTGGAAATGTAATGAAAATCTCCTTAAAACATGCCAATGTTGCCTAAAACAGCTAGCATGTTGCTAAAATATTAGCTTAACTTAGAATTAGTCCAAAAAGCCTCAGTAGGTGCTTAATTAGCCAAAAAAGCTAATATATTCAACATCAAAATACTAGCTTAACTCCAAATCAGACCAAAAACAAAAACTTCAGTGGATTTAAATTAGCCAAAAAAGCATGTTGCTAAAATATTAGCTTACTCCAAAATAGCCTAAATAAATGCCAAATGAGTCATGAGCGAATATATTGCTAAAATGTAAGCTAAACTCAAAAACAGCCGAAAAAAACCTAATGAAATGCGAAATTAGCCCAAAAAAGCTAGCATGTTGCTAAAATCCTATTTTAACTGATTAACTTAATTATCCCAAAAAACCTTGGTAGGTGCCAAATTGGCAAAATATAGAATAACACATTGTTAAAATGATAGTTCAACTCCAGATTAGCCAAAAAACCTCAGTAGATGCTAAATTAGCCAAATTAACTAAAATAGCTAGCAAGTCGCTAAAATACTAGCTTAACTCTAAATTTGTCCAAAAGACTAGCACGTTGCTAATACTAGCTTAACTCAGGATTCGCACAAAAAACCTTAATAGGTCCAAAATTAAGCAAAAAAGCAAACACGTTGCTAACATACTAGCTTAACTACAAATTAACCCAAAAAACATCAGATGCCAAATTAGCCATAAATGCTAGCACATTGCTAAAATATTTGCTTAACTCCAAATTAGCCCAAAAAGCTAGCTCCTTGCTAATACTAGCTAAAATTAAATATAGGCCCAAAAACTGCTAAGTTGTCAATTGGCCAAATCGTCCTGAACATGCTAAAACGTTTTGATATCAACGTTACATACGTTTTAAAAGTCCATAAAAAAATGTAAAAATGCGTTAAAGGTATGAAAAGTACAAGCATGAATGTCCTGAACGTTTTGATACCAGTATTGCAGACGTTTCAAAGGATTTTAAGAATTTTCCATTCATTAAATTATCAATGGGGCTAATAGCTGATAGCATGACAGAGTTTTTTTTTGTATGGAAGTAGAACTAAATAATAACAAAGAACAGGATCACAATAGTTCTGATCAAATGGAAGGTTCTGATAGAAGGTTCTGGTCATTCATGATCTTCTGTTTCTCAAACTTACCAACTTCTGTGGCACAGGTGACGAGCCAGCGCACCATCTCCCTCCTCCTCCAGTTCATGGTGGACAGGGTCATCCTCATCACCTGCGGGACAGCTCAGGTCAGCAGATGTTCTGAGTGGAGGCGTCTCAGGTGTGTTTTGGTCTGCCGTTTACCTGAAGGCCCAGCTCCAGGGAGACTTTGAGCAGCGTGAGGTCCGGCAGGCTCTCCATGAGCGTGGCGATTTTGAAGGCATCCTGAGCCAGCTTGAAGATGTGGGAGGATGAGTGGATGTTCTTCTGGATGGACTCCAGCACGATCTGGAGCTTACAGGTGTCACCTGGTAACAGCACAAACCAACAGGCCTCTGTTACGTGTTTGAAAACACAGCAGGAGTTAATCTGTCCTGTTCATGCGAGTATCTGTCGCATTCTCTTCCTGCTGGGAGTCCGTACCTTTAGCAGCGGTGAGCATGGTGGAGGCCAGCTCACACTGCTGGCTCTCTATGTGGCTCAGCGTGAACCAGCGGGGGTAGCGGTTCGGCACCACCGACACGATGTGGTGAGGTCGAGACAGGTCAGCAGGGGGCGCCGGGGACTCCAGAACGGGCAGCCTGCAGAGACAGAGGATGGAGAAGTCGCTCTTCAGTGAGGGTTCTGCAAGACCTTCAACAAAATGGTGTTTGTAACATGTTCTTGTAGCATTTTTGTCATGAAGAAGGACATGTACAAAGAAAATTATCATTAAAATTGACGCTCTGCAGAAACTATGTCCTAGAAAATGACAATTTTTGGCTAAAAATAACATATTTACAATTAAAAGATGATAGAAGTGAGTCTTTAATGTGATTCACTGCAGGAACAACTGGATTATCTTTGATTTTTTCCTATAGGTGTTTTCATGGATGAAGGTCCTGATGAAGAGTTTCAGTCCAACTGAACTTTAGATTAACGCAAAACTGATTCTTCTCTGATAGATTCCTGCAACTGAAGCCTGAATAAAAAAAAGTGTACCTCAATACTTGTGTGAAAAAGTATTTGCCCCTAAACCAAAAACTGGAAGAAATATTAAAAATCTCAAACTTCATTTCTTCTTGCTTCAGAAGTTGTGGTTTCTGATATTTGTATAGAATATTCTAGATGTTTCTTTGTGTTCTTTTTGCTGGACAAACATGGATCCACGTTTGTCCAAAAGTCTCTGCTGGATCATGGACTCAGACCTGAACTGAGTTCGCCTATGTTCTTTTGGTCGGCTGCTCCATGTTGCCGTGGAAACCAGTTCTTATCAGAATGAAAGGGTGCAAACACTAGTACGTAGAACTTTTTAAGAACCATGTTTTTGAGAGACTCACCTCATGGCCCTCAGTGCAATTCTGTACGCCAGCTCGGCGTCGTGAGGTAGCAGGGATGTGAAGAGATACTTGGCAAACGTGTGCATGGGGACGCTCTCCCGGTAGAGGATCTCCCCCAGACCGCTGTAAGGACCAGCTGGAGGACACAGACACCACGTTTGTTCTGGTTCTGAAGGTTCAGCCTGGATGAATCTACATCTAAACAAGTTCTACGAAGATCCAGTTTTTCCTCCAGCACAAGAGTCCTGAAGCTCCAAAAATGTGATAAAAGTCTCAATAATTAAACCTAATCTTCGTTAAGATGCCAGTTTTCAACAAAAACATGAAACTCCGGCTCAAAGTTCTGCTTCCAAGTCAGGAACGGTCAGAATTTAAATATTCACTGTATCCGGGAAGGATGCCGCCAGTCAGCAGGGATTGGTCCGAGTCTCTCTGAGTCAACATTTCTATGGCAACTACTCTCACCAATCAGGAGTGAGCTTGTTGGAAGGCCACACCCAACACTTAAAAGTGGTCTACACAAAACCTGTTGAACATTTCAAAGACCCACTCCAATGAAAATAGTCTTTTGTGTTTTTAATGAGTTCCTGTAGCATTTTTCTCATAATAGAGTTCCTATATAAAATAATTTACAATTTGCATTTGTGAGTATTTCTTAATTCAAAACACGTTGGATCAAGAGCAGATGAAAACTGGATGCTTGAAAATGCTCAGACTAAAGACGCAGCTACTAAAATGGGCGGGGCCAAAGCCTACATTTTCTGCTCCAACTTTGCAGACAAATAGATCTATTAGCTGCTTAATTTTACTCTTCTCTGCTGGGATCCGCCTCAAAACTGTACGGCTGGAGAGCTCTGATGCTGCTACGCTAATGTTAGCTTGTGGTTGTGAGAAGCTGTTAGCTAACGGGAGAGTGTAAACAAAGGCTTGAAGGGATATTAAAAGAGCTAACTTCCACGGCCACAACCCAGAATTGCATTTCTAATGTGCTGCAGAAAAAAAAAAAAGTCTTAAAAAATGAAAGTTTTCTTTTTTCCATTTTGGCTAAAAATGGAATTGTCATAATTAAAAGATGACAGAGCAATTTTACAAAAGAAAAAAATATCGTTGGAGTGGTACTTTAAACATTGGACGTGGGGGAACAGGCTCCGCCTAATTTTATTGAAGCATCTGATTGGTAAGTTTTTTTTCTTGAAAATATAATAAAAAAATACGATTACCAAGATGTTAAAACATGTATCAGAGCCAGAATGTTTATTCTGACCAATAGAATGACTGAGTAACAGCTGTTTATTTCTCTACAGAAGTCAATGAGATTCTGCGGGTACTTCCTGTTTGGAACACCGGGGGGGGGGGGAAGAAGAGCCACTTGGTCCAGTTCTCACATACAGTCAATAGTTTTAACAACTGTCTCAAAAGTTGTCCTGGAAACTAAAGGCAGCTGAGACAGCTCATCTTACTAATCTAAATGTGTTTAAAATGTCTGTCAAACAAAGTTAACTCAATTGTTTCTGCATTTGTTCATCACACCAGAAACATTTTCTGCTTTTCATCGGCAGAAACAAAAACTGCTGTTCAGAAAGTGATAAGTGCTGCGAGTCTAAAGAAGGTTGACGGTTCACTGATAAGTTTGATTGAAGAACTACTGGAGTTCATGAAAACACATTTAATACTCTTGGTGTTCAGGTGTGTATGTTTTAAGTGTGAAAATTGGTCAATTTTAAGATTTTTCAGCAAATGACAAATTTCAACACAAAAGGAAACCTCTGTTTAAACTATGATCACGGTAAATATTCACTTCTGATTGGCTGTTATATTAGAGACCTAAAATAAAAAAGATGTTTTGGTCACATGACCTAAATGTTCTATAATATTGGTAATTAGAACAACAAAACTTGGAACATGGGTATTTAAATAGGTTTATTATTAATAATTTGATTATTAATTAATGAAGTGGTTGATGCACATGTAATAATCAGAATTAATGGCTGATCTAGTTTCTTAAAAAACAAAACTTTTTCATCATAATCTGGACAAAAACTTTCCTTCTGAAAAGCTGCTTTGGATCTTTACTGTAATAACCATTTTCCTTTGCTGGTTAGTCCTCACCATTGACTGTATACAACTGCTAATCTTCATTTTTTCATATTTTCCCTGCAGTTCATGCTATAAACTGACCAATCAGATGGCTCAATAGAAGTAGGCGGAGCCTGATGGCCCCTATGTCCAAAACGTTTGACAGATTTTTTGTAGTCCACTTTCAAGAGGGAGGGGGAGTGGCCTTCAAACAACGGTTGCCATAGAAAAGTTGACTCTGACATATCTGGTCCCAACATGGTGTCCGTGTTGGAAAAAAAAATGGCAGCAGAATTGACTTCATTAGGTTGGAGCCGTAATTAAAGCATTTTCTATGGATTAAATCACACTTGCTCTGTCCATGTCTAAAATATGCGAGTCTATAGCCGTTACCATGACAACGCATCACTTTGCAAATAATCCACCAGAAAAAAAAGTACTAAATAACTACGGTAGAAGCAGGAGGTGTCTATTGTCAGAAATTAATGGAGTTTGCAGAAGCAATAGACACCTTAACAATAGAAACAAATGTTTGTATTTTGAAAACATCAAAGGTTTAACTCACCCTCTAGCAGAACGGTGGCTTGTTTCCGGAAGATCTGAACCAACGTTTCATCTAAATCCACTTCCTGGAGCTTGGCCAGCAGCTGCTCTTCGTTGCGGCACACCTTCTCCTGGGCGTACAGCCCCTCCGGCATCACCCTCTGCTGGCCTAAGCCAATCAGAGCCGTCTCCACGGCCAACAGCACAAACGACTCTCCGTCCTCCAGGGGGCGCTGAGCCGGGAGATCCGGGCTCTCCGTCTTCCTGCCCGAGCCCGCCGATGCTAAAGGAGGAGGAGGGGAAACGATGAGAAATGATGGAAGATGATGGAGGTGTCCCCCTCTGAGCAACAAGGGGAGAAGTATTGATAAATCTATTGATCGCCGTGTTCATTGGAGTGTTCCAGCTTTCACGGCGCCTTCCTCCTGAGGATGTTTTAACGGTTTAATGAGCTCTTTGTAGACCTCGGTTCATCCCCGGAGGTCTGCCGCTCCCTGAAGGACGCGCTTCCACAAACGCTGATCAAAACAGCAGAGCCTTAATTGAAACCTTCATCCCGCCTGTCCCCACAGCAGCTGGAGCGCCGCTCGCCACGCTGAAACCCCCGCAGCTTCCCGATACGTAAACAAGCCTCAGTATTAGGCTAAATCAGGATCCAAAACCGGATTAAAAATGTGAAAAATGTGAAAACTACAGAGTCCCTTAAGGGACATAGAGATAAGTACTGGTTTCTCGAGCGCAAAAGAAAGAAACTCATCAGCAACGCCGGTTTATCAGAGATGGTTCTGCGCCGAAACGAACCATGACTTCAGAACTGAATTAAGGTGACGCCAGACAAGCCAGGCCAAGGCCAAATAAAACTCCATAAGGTTACGTTGTATCGTTTTCAGGTGACTGATTCTGAACAGATCTCCCGTGTTCAAAATGACCACAAATACAACTGCCACCGCACCATGTGGAGGCATCAGGCTTAGTGCCATGCCGGATTTATTTATTTATTTTAAAATCATTGGAGGGGTCGTGAATGTAGATGATATAGGCCTTATACTCCCGGGTTACCAGGCAGCTGGCGGCACTTGATACGGACGGCTGCCCGCCATGGCCGCCCAGCTGTCACACGATTTTGTAATGGCGCCATCCCTGCCTGTTACTGGCGACCTCCAAATCTGCCGTCAACTTTCAGAGAAAAATCGTCCAGTTTTAACCCTTTCTTCACCGCATGGCATGTAAAATTTTGATAAAGTTTTGTGTGATGGAAACACAGCTCATGTCTGCCCGTCATTGATTCTTTTGTGCGACAGGTTGTAATGGCTTAAGTTGGCCACCAGATGTCACTGTTCTCTGTTCGAAGCCTCTAAGTTTTGAAAATAATTATTTGTTGTTCGCATTATTTTCTTCTTCTGTGGTGTTAAAACTGACAATTTGGTGTCTCACTTTCGATGTGTTGCAAATTCGCTGCTTGTTCATAAACTTGATGCTTCAAACGTGAGTGGGAGGAGCCAAAAGTTCTTAGCCTCATAAACATTAAATGCATGGAAGACACAGCTACGTCTGAATGACGGCTGCTTTCAGCGGTACTTCTGTCCCCCTGTGACCCAGTTTGATGACTTGTTGTCACTCATTTTCCCAAGGAGGAAAAAAAGTTTAAAAAAAAGGGAATTGTTTTGTTATTGTATCCATTCAAATAAGCAAAATATCATAAAGTTGAGGCTGAATTTCGAGTTTTTTGCATACATGTATTATTTTACATCAACAGAAGAAACCAAAGTTTTGGTGTTTCTGCTGAAACGCTTCATCCAAATCTTTTTCCTCAGGACTAAAAGTGAAACTCCAGACTGAAGAAGAAAAGTGTTTTTTTTTTTGTTTTTTTTGTTTTTTTATACATCCAGCTGCATTAAACTGCAGTCTGAACTTTCTCAAACATGAAGTCACCAGAGATGTTTCGTCGTCTGGGTTCCTCTCTGTCGGCTGCACCTCCAAACGGGTCAGCTGGGCCCCATGCATAATTAAAGAGTCTTAATTGGAGCGTTTTTCTGCTGCATTTCTTATTCATGAGCTGTGATTGGAGGCTGACACGTCCGTCTCATCGCCTCTGGCGGCGAGCTGAGGACCGGAGGAATCCGTCCTTCTTGTTCGACTGTGGTGTATGTGACGTACCTGGTGGCTCAGGTGGACCGCGATCCTCTGCCACCCTCCCGGACTCCATCAGGGTGCTGAACAGGGTGCCGATGGGGTCCAGCGGGTGCCCCACCCACCCCTCCAGGTTGGTGATGGAGGTCACTCCTCTGTTGAGCAGCTCTGCAGAAACAGCTTAGTAAGCACTTCCTCAACGATCACATCTCCATAAAACACAGAATCTCACAGACACACATCTAAAATAAAACGAGCTGCAGCTTCCGAACATCTGATCTGGATAACCTCTTTTTTGTTTATGAATTTGTTGAAGTGCAGAAAAGATGGAGGTTAAAAAAGAAACCAACCGTTTTTGTGCGTGCGGAAGAGTTCCAGCTGCTTCTGCTGCTGCCGTCGCAGCGTGTTGGCGATGGCGACGGCGAGCCTCAGGGCTTCCCGGGGGTACCCGTGCGACCGCAGGGCGTCCACGCGGGCGCAGGCCGTGGGGACGTGCTCTGCAAAGACACGAGCGGCAGGTCAGGTTTATGCGCTCTCGTTCACCGCCAGGCCTCGCTCGGACGGTTCGGCCTCACCGTGCCACAGAGGCCACCATCCTGCATCCAGGTCGTCGTGGTAACAGTGGTCGGCGTAGTGGTCCGAGCTGAGGATGTGCTGCAGGTGGGGGTCCTGCCAGTGAAGGTCGCAGGCCTCGATAGCTCGAGTGAACACGGTTCGGTGTGGTCGCATCAGCGAGTCTGTGGAACAGAGGGGTTAAAAGATCACAGATCGTTCCAGAGAAAATCCATTTCCAAACTAAAGGATTCAGATTGGAGTTTAGCAGAATATTCCATCGGATGGATGTCCTCTACTGTTCATAGGATAGTTTGTGATTTCACAATCTCTTCTTTTAGGACTGATTGATAAAACCGATTAATCGATCTGATATCTCAAAGGAAACATCAAAATAAAGAGAAAACAGGCAGAGAAGCTGCTGATGTTTCCTTTAGTTCAATGTAGAAAAAAGCTCCAGGCATCGAGACAGAAGGAGAAAGACGTCAGTGAAGGAGGAAGAGGAGGAGCAGACAGGATGGATGAGCAGAAGGAGGTGAAACAATGAGAGGACCACGTTGGGCTCCAGGATTGGTGGGGTGACATCTCACCTGGGTTGCCCGCGGGGCCCTGAGGCAGAGCGTTGGTCAGATTGGTCAGCTCGTTGCCATGGTTACCGTCCTCCAGGGGACACACGTCCACGCCGTTCCACCGGCGGAGCTGTCGCAGCCAGCAGCCCTTCTGCTCGGGTTTGCAGTGAGGGTTCAGCACGATGCACATCCACAGAGCTCCTGCAAAGACCACAACGGAGAATCCAGATTCTGCTTCTTCATCTCCAAACGCCAGAAGTTCAATGACACGGAATTCTTTTTTAAAAATCACAGAGGCTCCGCCCATCTGTGGCCAATCCTGACAAACTTCACAGGAGTCGTTCAAACAAATAAAGTTACTGTTTTCTTTTTATGAAACAAGTTATGTCATAAATGTAGAAGGAGGGCGCTTAAGACACGACAAAAAGCTAAGATGATTCTTTTGGTGCTAAAGTTAAAAGTTTGATGTTTTTCTTTCTAGACTCAAGGAGCAAAAGCCTTATATAGTGCAGAAAAAGAGGATCCTACGGCACATCCCGTCCCAAATTTGATGATTGTACCACAACATGCAGGAATATTTTAATAACCGGTTCCACTAACCATGTGTTCATGAAAAATTCCAATCCAAACACTAATCCAAACATCTCAAACAGGAAGGTTTTTCTGTGTTCAGTGGATCGTTTCTGTCCCCTGATACCCTCAGAAACCTGGTTACATTTGTTCTTCTTCATTTCTCAGGTCCATTCTCTCTCTGAATCTCTGAGTCTTCTTTACCTAGCTCGTCCCACAGCTGCCGGTATTTGTCTGTCATGGCGGTCCCCTGCTGCCTCCACAGCGCCAGCCGTGGGTCCCCCATGAACTGCTCCGTGATCAGCGTTAGCATCCGCGCCCCGTTGGAGTCCCTCATCTTCAGCATCTCTCTGACCTGTAGAGACAGACGGGTTAAAATCACAACACGAGAGTTCTGGATGATTCTGGAGTCCGGAGTTCTCTAGGGGAAAAAAACACATTTAGGACAAAAAATATATAAATTTGAAGGTTTTTGAACAAATATTTCATATTTACATTTTCATATTTGTTTTTGCTCCAGTTTCCAACCATTACTCATTTAGATATATATAAAATGTTGATTTCTGTTGATATTTATTTTATGAATTCAGACTTTAGTGACCCTGAGAGGTTTTTTTGACCGTATCTGACCAGCAGATGTCCTCAGTCCCGTTTGTTGGTGAAAGTTTTTCTGTAGAAGAAGTGGTTCAGCATTTCATCTTATTACGGCAAAACATCTCTAGATAAAAACAAAAGAAGTCCATTGTAAATCAATAAACGACATCTATCCATCTAAATACTTTTTTCGTATAAGATTTAATATCCAAGATAATTTATGCCCCATGTGTACTAAAGATATTTAAACTCATAAGTACCTGTTTTATGATAGTAATTTGGTTAAAATGTTCTTTCAACAAAAAAAACACAATCCCAACATTTATGTACCTTAACATTCAATTTGGTTCTATCAAAAAAGGGAAAGATATTCAATTTATTTGTAACAATTCTGGTATTTTAGGTAATTTTTCTATTCTTAAAGATCATTTTCTGAAAAAGAAGCCACATTTTTGTATTTCAAAAACGATCTTTTTTAAATCCCTGATTTAACAAGATGTTGCAGATGTTGTAAAGGAGAAGTCTAAAAGTAGTACAACTCATGGATCTGGACCAAAACCAGGTTACTTTACATCACCCTTACTGCCAACTCTATTAATGACATCAACCAGTCATTAAGGCCCTAAACTTATAATGATAAAGTTACTTTCATTACATATTTAAATGTTGCAAAAACACATGAAAAAGAGCAGACTCAACTCTGAAATAAGGATTCTTATCCTACATGTATAGAAGACCATCATCTGCATAGAATCGTATTTTTGGATGAGTAAAGTCACACATCAGGGGTAACTTCGGGGAAACTTTACATTTTATTTCCACAAACTCTTCATGAACATGTTTATTTTTTGTCACCGCGACAGAATGGTATTTTTCACAAAACCCAAAACCAAACTACAAGATCTCAGAAAATTCAACAGAAATCGTTTTTAAATGATTGTAACTTTTGGCTCAACAGGTTTCAGTACTATAACATTTTGTTTTGTAAAATTAAGAAATATAAAGCAAAGTTATTGTTGTTTACTCTTATAAAGCCACACATTTTGTTCTGAGTACTTAAACCCTAATCTGTCATTTCTTGAATAAAGCTCAGATAGTTTAGCCTTGTTGGAGAAATCTGGATTATAAACTGGATTATTTGGTTGGACTTTTTCCGTTTCGCTCTGTGAGATGACCTCTGATGGGCGTGTCACTGGACCCTCCAGGAGAATTCACACGCGTTACCTTGCAGAACAGCAGGTTGAGCTGCTTCCCTGAGCCGTGGTACCCCCCCTGGGACAGAAAGAGCTTGACCTGCTCCTGGACCTGCTCCTCATCCAGATGCCAGCAGTTCTCGTCGTCCACGCTGGCACCCGCTGTCGGGTCAGGAGCTCCTGCAACAAAACGATCAAATATTTGATTCTGAAGCGCTCAAATCTCATTCTGCAGATTGATCAGCAGAGTTCTACTGAACCCGTTTGTGGTTCTGGTGACCGTCTGGTCCCTCCTCCACTCACCGTGAACCTGGTTGATCTCTGAGTTCTGCGACAGAATCTCGTCGGCGAGCTTCTGCGCCGTCGGCAGCACCTCCGTGTGATGGACCGTTATCAGATACTGGACGAACTTCTGCAGCTGATCTCTGTTCATCTGGAACAGCGTCTCTGAGATGGGCAGGCGCAGTTTGACCTGCTCGGGCTTCCGTACTCGGTACAGGGAGAGCGCCACCACGTGGGCGCAGTAGAAAATGTCCTTGTTGCCGCAGCTGCACGTCACCGACGTGATCTTGCAGCGGTCGAAGCTGACGCTCACGTTGCACAGCAGCTCCGGCTCCGAGGCCGTGGCGGATTCCCGGACCGTGCCGCTCAGGTGGAAACCTGCACCAGAACAGAGAACGTCCGTCAGACATCAGGAACAAAAAAAAAGATTTTTATGCTCTGTTAAATTTGAGTCAGTGAGACCAAAACTTTATCTTTAGTCAAAAACGTTTCCTTTTTTTCAGATGCTGACCTCATTTGATTTAAGTATTTTTTTAATGCCAAAAACTCATGAAGGAAAAAAACTGCATGATTCATTAAAGGTTAATAAACTATTGTCTTTATTTTTAGTTAGCATTTAGCTTAAACACTTCAGGTTTAAAGCTAATGATGGTTTTATGTTTTACATCCAGTTTATGCATGATTGGATTAGTCGACTAATTTAAAAAAAAAATCTGTGATGTGCTGACCAACCAGAAAAAAAGAAAATCTGTGAATAGTCGACTAATCTGATTTTTTTTTTAAATCTGTGATTAGTCGACTATTATTTTACTATTATTATTATATTAGTATGTGGCAGACCTAATCAAGACTTTCTCAGTCAATGACATTTATGATATTGAAGTTAGAAATATTTTTCTGAGCTTCAATCTTCACCTTTTTAGTCATGTTTTGTAATGTTTCTGTTGTTTCTTTCGTTACTGTATACATTTATCCGACTGTAACAGAAAAAACAAGAAAATAAATGATCTCATTCATCGTCTTGTATGATGTTACAGGAAGAACTTCAGGTTTCCTGTTTGTTTCTCATCCTGATGGGTTTGTGGGGGTGTTGGAACAGCAGAAGACCCTCCACACAGTGAACAGGTGTTTCACCTGCATCCTGCTCATGTGAGGTGGTGTGTTACAGACTCTGCCGTTGGTTAGAAACGGCTTTCACAGCCTGAAGTAACCGAGAAAAGATCCGGCAGAAAAACCCCTTCAGTCCGAACAGGAACAGCGGCTGCAGCCCCTTCAGAAGAACATTCGCCCCTCAGCGTGGGGTGACCTGAACACCGTCAGCTTTATCAGCCGAGCTCTCCTTCTGTGTGAACTAATGAGATGGTTTTCCAGCTGAAACTCCACTAGAGCTGCTTCAACCGCCTCACGTTCTACATCAGCGGGTTTCTGATGAGTCAGCGAGGACGTCACAAGTGGTTCTTCAGATACGATCGGTCAGAGAACAGATGGTTTCAGAAGCGCGGTCACAGATAAACTAATCGTGCTGCTGTACGCTCCCGCTCTGAAAGCGTGCAGCTCACGCCTGTTCCTGCACAGCTTGTATCTTCTGTCTGACGGGAACAGAACCGGAATCATTTATCCTGAATCACAGGAGCGTCGTGATGCCTCCTGAAGAGGAGCCGAGCGGGAGGCGGAGGAGCTGCCGTGACAGATGACGGCCGCCGCTCTGAGAGCCAAAGAAAATGGAAAAAGGCGTCAAAAGATCCGACCTTCTGTCAGATCCGTCTGTGGTTTCGACTGAAGCTGTAAAAAACCTTAAAAACACCACTTCGATCATCTTTTGATCCATTTGCAAAGCGTTCCCGGTGCTCTTTTAGTTACGATTATGCCGTTTTTAGCCAAAATAAAAAGAAAAAAGCAGTCGTTTTCTAGGACATGCTTTCTGCAGAACATTCATCAGAAACTGGGTTTCATGAATCAGACTGACGTTAATCTGTTATAAATCCAGCTGTCCTTCATATAGAGTTAAAAACCAGGATCTTCTGATCTGTTCAGACCTGACAGTCTGTCCTCTGCTCCTGCAGACGGTAATCAGAAACCTTCACCTCCATCTGCTGCTCGACTGGAAGTTTTAGTTTGGTCTGTAAGTGAACTTTCTGTCCCTGGAAGACCAGGACTGCCTTCGAATGAAGAGTTCCTCTAGATTTAATGAAAGCAAAATCACTTTTACTTTCAAAACACTTCATATTTGTCATCCAGGAGATTAGATTTACAAATAAGCTCCAAAATAGAACATTAAGGAACTTAGGTTTGTGACGTGACGGAGAGAAAAACTTCAACAAAAAAAATCAAAGTTTTACAGTATTTTATAAATATTGCAGCAAAACAAAACAAGCTGAATAACCGAAAAGACAGAAATCCAAAAACTGTCCAGTTAGTCTGTAAATCCACAAACAAGTTTTGCCCGAACAAAAAAAAAAAAAATCTTCCTTTTGGGTAATTTTTTATGACAAGAAAAGAAAAAAACTAGCAAACATTTAAAAAAGACATATTTTGGCTGCAATTGCTTGCCATACAAACTTGAAATATTCATTTGATTGCATTTTTAAAGGGCCTATGAGATGCTAAACAAACTTTTTGGGCTTTTAAGTGTATTACAATGTTCAATACTCATTAAAAACAACCCCAAAGTGGTATTTTGATCCATTCAAGCATTTCTGAGTGTTCTTCTTAAACAGTGTATTTTGAACACCAGCCCCTCCTAACCCCCAAAAACAAGCTGGTTCTCATGAGCTGATGTCACAAATTGAGAACCGCCCCTTTCAGGAAGAGTCTGAGCTGCCAGAACCGCCCCAAGGCTAACATACACACTTAATTTCTCTGCAAATGTAGCAGTGATCAGTTGCTAACTTTGTCACTCAGCTAGCAGTAATTAAACCACTAACTTCACCGCTCAGCTAGGGATGATCAGCTGCTAACTTTGTAGCTCAACTAGCTCAGCCACTATCCCAGCCATCACTGGTTGTAGTAACAAAGGCATATATACTGTATGCACATCCATCTTTGCTAAAGTATGGATGTTGTTTGTCTTTGTGAACAAAACACAGACATGATGTCGACGCCGGCTCTAGGATGACGTCAGGGAAAGGCGGAGCCTCAGAGATTGAGGCGTCTTACTTCATTTAGGAAAAAAACTCACAAAAATAATTCATTATTTAATGTGTTCTTTAGTCGGGCAAAGGTGATATATGATCATATAGTTTACTCTGCAATGCATCGTTTAGGCCCTTTAATGTTAAGGGAAACCAGAAACCTCATATTTGTTTTTCTCTAAGCAGGAAAATAAACAAAATCTAGAGTTTGGACTTCTTTTGTGTTTCAGCAGAACTACCGTGAAGCCAGATCTGAGAAACAGGAAGAAGAAATGATCTAGAAACAACTGTTGTTCAGGGTTGTGTTTACTTTCTATGAAGACAAAAAAAAGGAACCTAGAAGAGACGAAAAACCTCAGATTCCAACAGAAGATTTTTTTCTGTTCATTTTCAGGGAATCCTCCCGTCATGAATGAAGCTGCAGGTGTCAGAATCACACAGACGTGCAGCTGGAAGTGAAACTTTCCTCAAACAGTCTGCGTCAGCGCAGACGCCTGGAAGAACCCTACAGAGGGGCGGAGCTTGTCTGCAGAAAACCAAATCAAAGAGCGACGAAGGAATCGAATAAAGAGACTGAAACCGAGATTCAGTTCAGACTGATGTCTGCAGCGGAAAACACTACACAACAACTACACAACCAGAAGATCCAGCCTAGGGCTGGGCGATATGGCAAAAAAATAAAATCACGATTTTTTTAATTTTATTTCACGATTTCGATTTTATCACGATATTTTTAAATTCTCACCCAACAACACACAAATGTACACGCAAAAAATGCAAACATTTAATAACACACCCAACATTTCAAAACATACACACACAAATATGCAAACAACATACACACAAAACACATACTCACATATACACATAACACACATACACAAATAACAAGTACACACAAAACAAAACACATGCAGAAATATGCAAGCACACACACACAAACAAACAATGACAAGTAAACACAAACATACAAGCAACACACACACAGCACACACAAAAACAACCACAAGCACACACATGTACAAGCAACACACGCATGCAACAACTGATGTACAAATGTATACAACAACAGATGCAAACACATAAATACACACACACCCTAAAGTTCACACAACACATGCGCACACATTCGCACACAAAATACATAAACAACAAATGTAAATGCACACAAACTACATACACACACAAATCACAAATGTGCAACACACACAAAATTATACACAAACGCCACACATGCTAACATACCCCCAAATATTCCTCCCGAGAACACCCACACAGGCATGTAGAAACACACACACACACACAAGCTCACAGCTGAAGTTCTGACGTAATAGAAACCGGCGCCGCTTGTGAGGGGGGAGGGGGTGGAGGAGGCGGCTGTGGCTCTGAAAAAAAAAACAACTTTGCCCTCAGCTGAGCGTGAGCGTGCACGTGCAGTGCGTCAGCTTGGCGGCGAGCCAAACCCCTGAGCTCAGCATTTTCTAACGGGCTTCCTCCCCGGACTGTCAGCTTGCATAATGCAGGTCTGCAGCGCCGTAGCAACCAAACTTAACCCCTTAAGCGCCGCTCACTCACACCTCTGCCCGCCGCCGGCGCTTCAGCGCTGCAGGTGGAGACGCCATCATAACCAAACTTTGTCTCATCAGCACGACGCTCAGAAAGAACGAAATAAACAATCAATGAAGCCCCGTCCCTCACGTTTCCATGGCAACCTAGAAACTTTCTTTGAATTCCAGAAGATTCTAAAATCATTTCTGCTTTGAAAACAAAAAAAAAAAACTTTGCAAACTTGAGCTTTAGTTCTGTTGATGGTTTTGGTGTCATCAGGACAGTTTTTTATGACGTTTGAACTTTCATCTAAACATGTGACTTTTGCTCCATGACTGTGTTCACTAAAGCAGAAGCGATTCCTCAAACATTTGATCCAATCTTCGTCCACCACGGCGTTCAGAGTCACCAGTTCAAAGATTAGGTGACGATGGCAGCTCGAGGCGAGATGTGCTCGGTGTTTGGAAGTGGGTTATTGTTCTGGTCAGAACGGAGAAGCTAATCTCTGAACCGCAGAGACGCAGAGCTTCCTCTGGGGCAGCCGGAGGTAAACAACCGATCAATAACCACGGTGGACCGATCGCCAAACTCCTCACGTTTCTCCTCTCCCTCATCTGTAAGTCTGTCACATTCCTGATCGTTTTCATTTTTTTTAAGGTTCCAGTGTCAGCCTTTCAGCAGCAAATAAAAACGCAGGAAAAGCTTTTTTTTTCTTGGACAGGAACATCAGGAATGCTGCCGACATTCCCGCCCGCCCGCCCCTGCAGTTCAATGCCCTGCTGCTGAAATACAATCCAGAAATGGCAAACTGTGCTGAAATACTGCACGGCTGCAGGAATGCTCTCCAAGCACGGAGGGAGGAATTCCTCCGCTCTGTGAAAGAACATCAGGCTGCAGGTGAAGCCCTCAGCTCGCCGTTTCTTCTGCGGCAGGGCCTGCATGCTGGAAGGAGGCCCTGATGAGGCCTGCGGACAAACGGCGAGCACAAACGCAGAAATGCCTTTTAAAAGCCGCGAGAAGCTCTGTGGTAGGAGAGGCAGCGCATGAATCAATGACAGGCAGCCATCAAAACACTCAGAAGCTGGTGCGTCACCGGGAGTTACAGGGTTACGAAACTTTAAACTGATGACTTCTCCCAAATTTATACTACCGTTTATGAAATTCATCTGAAATGTTATACTTTGTAAGCATCAAAATTATTTCTTGTGAGTTAAGGCAATAAAGAAACCAAAAAAAGGTCAAACTAGGTTCTGACATTGGAATGGAGCTCCACCCATTCATATAAGACCATCCTTATACTGTAGAGCAGGGTCCCCAAACTACGGCCCGCGGGCCAGACCCGGCCCTCCTCCATATTTGGCCCAGCCCCTAAAACTGTTTCAGCTAATTTAGGCTCTTTTTTTGGGGGCTAATTTTGAGTTTAGGGAATATTTTAGCTTTATGCTAACTGTTTTGACTAAATTTGACATTTTTCCTGTTTTTTAGGTTAATTTGGCATTTAGCTAATGTAGTAGTTCACTTTCAGCTTATCCCTTTCGAGGTCGCCACAGCGTAACAGCACCCACTGTTTCGCATCAGTGATTTGGCAGAGGTTTTACGCCGGATGCCCTTCCTGACACAACCCTGTACTTGAGGGGCACAGGGACCCAGTTAGGCAGCAGCGTCAAGGGTCTTGTCTAAGGACCCAATCTGGGTGGGGATCAGTGGACAACCCTGGGAATCGAACCCACGGCTCCTGCGTGCCAGCCCTTCACCTAGCCCACTGAGCCACCCAGCCGCTTAGCATTTAGCTAATATTTCAGCTAAATGCTAAATGTTTCAGCTAATTTAGGCTCTTTTCAGTTTTTTTAGGCTAAATTGGCATTTTGCAAATATTTTAGCTACATGCTGTTTTGGCTAATTTGGGCTTTTTTGTTTTTAGGCTATTTTGAAGTTAAGCTAATATTTCAGCTACATACTAGCTGTTTTGACTAATTTAAAATATTTTGAGTTTTTTCTGCTAATTTATTTTCTAATATTTTAGATAGCGTTTTCAGCTAGTTTTAAAATGTTTTGGTATTATTTTGTCTGTGAAGATTACAGAAATTAATTATTTAAAATGGAACTATGTGTGGCTTTCTGGAAAACCATAAATCTTTATGTTTAGGTTGAGATTGTTACACTTTATCTGTTAGCCTACAAACCGACCCTGCCCCCCCCGCCAGACAAGGAAACAGCTATGTGGCCATAAAAAGTTTGGGGATCCTTGCTGCAGATCAAACATCTGTGTGCAAAGAAACAAGTTTTGAGGACAAAAGTTGTTCCAACTGGTTATGGTTGTTCCATTTTTGGCAGAAATTTGATGCCAAAGAAAAAACAAATCTTGGATATTTTCTACTTCAGTTCATCGTTGACAATTTCAATAAAATCTAGCAAAACTCCACAAAGTAGTGCAGCTGAAACCCGGATCAAACGACTTCAAAGAGCCAGTCAGTTTTTCGGTGAAGTTTGGGGGAACGAGGACGTGTTTATTTATAGGATTTCCTCTGTTCCTTCAGCACAAACACCAAAGCAGGCGGATGATAGATGGAGCCGAGAGTCCGATCTTTAAATAAATCAGACAGACAATCTCCACAGTTCACTTCTGGCTCAGATAAATCCAGCTCCTCCGTGGAGGATCACGCACACCCGGCCGGCAGTCTCAGCGGCACCTTTGATGACTGCGATTCTCCACTTGGAGGAAAAATAACGGTCATCAGAGGTTTGAGGAGAAGCTTCTGGAGGGAGAAGAGGATTTTTGCTTCCATGTTTTTCTCCATTTAAAAGCATTTGTTTGAGTGCTGCCTGCTCCCAATGTGCTCGGTAAAAGTCATTTGTTTAGCCTCCGAGGACCATCAGCACGCCGGCCGGAGCTTCTCCTCTCCAAATGCATTTGTTTCCACTTCGGAGATGCAGCGAGCCTCAGCAGAGATCCTCGCAGAGCTGCTGCTAATGAGCTCGGCAATCCATAAAGATGCCGAATCAAAGAAAAGCTCTTTAGGTTTGTTGTTCCAACTTCTCTTTCCATATCCGGCCTTCAAAAGCAAGAATGAATATTTTAAACCCGGAAAAATTGTTGACATGCTGGACGAATGTAAACAACAGCATCAAGACAGAGTGAAAACGGAATAGAAAAAGGGAGAAAATTCTTTATTTTTTTTTTTTCTCAGATCATTTACTGTCGACGGGTTTCAAAAAGAAGAATTATGAAAACAACGTGGTCTTGTAATCTGGAAATTCTGCTGTACTGAATTATCAAAATCTATCACCCTGAATCCATGAAGATCCACAAAGATCTCTCTCAGAAACATTTTCATGACCTCTAGGTTGATAAATCCTGACACAGAACATCTGTCTTGGAGCAGGTTCAATCCACCAAACAGAATTTTAGATATTCAAACTTTTAACAGTTTGAATGTCGATCTAGCATCACCTGCAGCGTCACTGAATCCAACAGGGAACAAAGTCATTTTTCTTTTAATTATTCATATGAACTCAGTCAGTTACTAAAATAACCAGAGTACAGTTGAAACAAACGGTTAGTGAAGAACATCTCAGAGTAAAACACACGTCTGCTCTGCTGGGACTGAGACGGTGCAACTTCAGCTGCACTTTGTTGACTCTAATCCCTCCAACCGGATCTCCTGAGATCTTCTCGGCTCCTCTGAAGCCCCGAAGCCTTCACAGATTTCTGAGAACATCCCCGCTTTCATTAACAGCCAGCTCAGCGTTACTCAAAGAACCCGCTCTCATTTAGTCTGAAAGGTGCTGGTACTCAGTCCGTGGAGGTTCACGTCACGTACAATGCTGCTAATGTTTGGTACGTTCACAGAAATAGAAATTTTACATGTAAAGTTCATGAATTTCAATTTCACCTTATAAAAGACAAAAAGGTCAAGGTCTCAGCTAAGCTATATCCTAGCACAAAAAAGCCCTAATTGGCTCGCATACTTCAGGGTTCCTGATTCCTGCACTAAATGATTGTCTATGTCTGAATCCCCACCCTAATCCATAACTATTACAAAACTATACCGTTCAGGACTATCTAGTGGACTTTAATGGGGCATACCATGAAAAATCTACTTTATGATCTTTTTAGTGTATTATACTACTCATTCCTCACTATAAAGAACCCCAAATCGGTATTTTGATCCCAGTGGAACCATGTAGAGTTCTGGTTAAAGTCAGACTCTTCTCTGATTCTGTTTTCTGGATCTTATACAGACGTTAATGTAGGAAACCCTGGACCCAAAGACTAGATTATTATCCAAAAGTTTTTGTATTTTAACAAATTTCCAATTTATTTGGCATATTTCCCCATGATCACTTCATTCATGGGAAAGAAGATTTTTACTAAAGTAATCTTCACAAAATTTCACAGCAGCCGCCAGGTTAAGTCTACACCACAAATGAATTTGGTTTACCTTTGAAAGAGATCGTTGCCTTGAATTTAGCTTAAATCACCTTTAGTACCTTCTACAAATTTAAACCATCCTGGGGATTTCAATCATTATCTCCCAATACGTCAAGCATCATCAGGGAGCTACTTGGAAAAAACGTTGGTTTTAAAGTTAATAGGTTTTAAACGCCGTTAGCGTGACGAGTTTGAACAAAAGTGGCACCTCTGTGTTGCTCGCATATTTTTTAATCGGAATATTGTGAAAATTGAATACACAAATCCCCGACTCAAAGTGAACAAAATGATATAACATACAATAGGACAATGTTAGAAATGTGGGCGTGGTTAACAAAAAGATCTGTTGCCAAGGAAATCCAAAACTTTACTTCAGCCAATTTTACTAAAAATTTCGTAGATCTGTTCGTCCCCCCAAGACAACCAAAAAATAAAATGGTTGCTATGGAAACAGAGAAATCACCTCAGAGAGGAAACCCTCCTCATTCCAGCCCCACAGTGTAAGAGGGAGGATACCGGAGGGTGGTGGGGGGGGGGGGTCTTAGCTGCTAAAACAGGATGCAGGTCTCACCTTATCATGGTGGAGCATCACCCCCCCGATCCTCACTTCTGCTTGGGATAAACGGACAATCTGCTGACTCCACAGTTCTGGGTGGATGTGAGGGATTCTGCAGACAAACGGAGCCCTTCTCCAACCGACATGGTGCTGGAGCTCGTGGTCACATGACCCACGGCGTCCCCTCCACTCAGTCCGGCAGAAGCACAAGGGACATGAAGGGAAAACCCCATCTGTCTGCAGGAAGTTTACTGAAGAACCCGGAAAAGCTGGATCCTCTAAAAACATCTAGGAAAGTGTTTTTGTGGCATCAGCCTAATCAAACAGCTGATGACAAACAAAAAAAGCTATTAAATAATTAAACTGAATTTAAAAGTTAACATTCCACACAAGCGCTGGTATAAAGTAAGGAGCAGGAACCTGACAAACACCTGACTCCTTCATAGAGCGGAGGCGTTCTCCTCCAGGAACGCTCGGGTCTCTGATCCGGTTTTAGACTCGCAGCTGCTCCATGAGGACCAGTCAGACCAGTCAGGGGGGGTTACAAGATCCTGTTGGGAACGTGCAACCCCCCCTCAACCCCGATAAAACAACACTCCACCGCCGAGAGCACCAACTGTCAGACGATAGCGAGCTGATCGTGCAGCAGAACGGCGGTGAAAAACAAGCAAGGGTTCAAGAACTTAAAAACTCCCGACAGACACCAGCGCCATCACACCTCCCCCCCACTTCCCAGAAGCAGACCTGAAGCATAGTTAGCGTGGTTTTAAACTGCACCGCTCTCCATCACCTGTACTGAGATTACTCATCATTAACAGATAAAAACCGTGAGTCAGCCTGAAGCTGCACGCCAAGCGCTCGCCACGAGTGCAGAAGCAGGATGCAGAGAACTGCAGCTTCATCATCAACTCAAACAGATTTATCACAGCCTGGAGGATCCTCAGAAGAAGGGTTGTTCATGAACCAAAAAAAGGCCAAAGTTTTCATTGCGTCTCCACCTGATGACATGAGCGCCGGCCGCATGTGTTTACATAAAACATGTCAACCCAGCAGCTCAAAAACAGAACCTGCCAGGGAAGTTTCAGAGTCACGCTTCACTGCTGGTCGTTCCGTGATCAGAAACAACAAAAGCTCTTCTCAAGTTCAGCTGAATCCAGGTAAGCATCACCTCCTTTCAATGAGTCATTTACCTTAATGTGACACAAATGTCAAAACCAGAACATTCCTGTTCAATCAAAAGCACACATGTGAACGACCTTAAAAGGAAAACACCTAAAACTCCTGGAGTCCAGCTGCCTGGAAAGTTAGCTTTGATTGAAAAACAGCAGCTTCTACAAAGGAGGCGGTCCATAGCAACCATACACTTTTATACATGTCTGAGGCTGATGAATATCTGTACCAATTTACAAGTCTTTATGTCACATTTCCATGGCAACCCATGTTTATTCTGTCAGTGCTCAAAAAATGAACAAGAAACGGTTCTAATCTACACTGACAGGCTTGGAGTAAACTTGTGTAAAATTTGGACAATTCTTTACTTAAACTCAAGGATTTTAGTACGTTTTAAAAACCAGAATCGAGAATAGATTTGAGCTAAATTTATAAAAATATATGTAACAAATACATTAAAAGTTAATCATCTTAACAAGCTGTTCTACTGAAAGTATTATGTTTTTTGATGTAATTATTTTTACATTTCTAGAACGTGTGTATTCCTGGTTTAAGCAGCTTCTTCAACTGAACTTTACGCAAGTTCTATAAAGTAAACTTAATTGTCAACAGAACTTTTTACTTTGAAGTCAACGTAGATAAAATATTAAACTGTCGCCATTTTGGCAAGATGCTAAAGTTATTGTTAAAAGCATGGTGCAGCTAAATA
>NC_050523.1:2532724-2553585 GCF_002922805.2 Oryzias melastigma
AAAGATAGATGATAAAAAAAACATTTAACTTAAAAAAAAAACATATTTACCATGGGGAGATAAATGATTAATGCTACAAATGCCACAAGTTTGGCATAAGGCAAAATGAACGAAAAAAGGCTTAAAAATTTTGTAAAAAACACTGTAGAAAATGGATCACTTTGTAAAGTAAACTGATACTTTAACACAGATTCTATTGTTATTTTATTTTTGGAAAGCTTTAGATTATTTTTTTTTATCGGAAAGGTTTGTTGAAGTTCGTCACAGAGTATTAGAGTGTAAAGAAAAGGAAATATGAAAAATAAAGTTGTAAAATAATAAAAAAGTTTTAAATTGAGAGAAAAAAAGGCAAAATTTTACGAGAAAAAAAAATTATCATACAAAAACTCCATATTATTACAAGAATAAAACAACAATTTTATTTTAAAAAGTCATAATTTTACAAACAAAGTCCTGCTTTTTTGAAAAATAAAGATGTAATTTCATGGAGACAAAATTGCACATTTACAACAAAGTAAAGTATATTTAGAAGACTTTTAAAAAAACTTTTAAAATGTATATGTAGAAATGTATTACTGAAGTACAACTTTTTCCCTTGTAAAAGTACAACTATTTAACTTTATTCTCCTGAAATTGCGACTTTTTTCTCATGATTATACAACATCATTCTCATAAATTGCTAAAATGAATTCATAATTGTACAACTTTTTCTCATAAGTGATGTTCACCTTTCAGCCTATCCACGAAGGGGTCGGCACAGCACAGTAGCTTTCACTGCTTCGCTCAGGTGGTTTGGCCCGTTTACGCCGGATGTCCTACTGGACACAACCCTGGATTCTCTCTGGGCTGGGGACGGGCACGGAAGACCCAAAGTCGGGTCACAAAACCAACTGAGCCATCCAGCTGCTTTCTTTTTTCTGATAAATTTTACCACTTTATTCTTGAAAATTGTTTTTAAAAATAAAATATTTGTTTTAAATCATTCTTTGACTTTATTTTGATAATTGTACGACTATTTTCATGAATTGACTTTGTTCTCAAAATTGTAGGACTTTATTTTTGTAAGTTGTAGCATTTTTTCATAATTGTTTCACAATTGTAATAAAATGTTGACTTTACTCTTATAATTCTAAGAGTTTTTGGTAAATATTGTAAATTGTTCTTCTAAGTTAAAAACTTTAGTCATTCAGTTATTTTTTATTCAAATAATTATTTTTAATAGTTAGGCTTTTTTTTAATGTTGATTTTTTACTCATTAATGTCCGACTTTTAATTTCGTATATCGTTGACTTTGTTTCTTGTAAGTAATTATGTAACCAATTCTCGTAAATTGCAGCACTTTTTTAAAATTGTTTGACTTAATTCTTGTAAAATTATGACTTTATTTTCGTGAATTGAATCTTTTCATAATTATAAAACTTTATTCTTGAAAATTGGTAATTTTTTTTTCACATTTTTACAACTTAATTTTCTTAAATTGTGGATTTTCCTGCAATTGTATCATTTTATTTTTGTAAATAGTTGAATTATTTTTTCATAATTCTTCAACTTTTCCCCCCCCCCAAAATTTTGACTTTTTATTCATAATTGTTTGTAATTAGTTTTTGGCTTTTTTTTTTTTTTTTTGTCAAAATGTATTCACACACATATAAATATACATTTTTTAATTCTATTGTGGCCCCAATACTCCGTTGTAGCTTGAAGCTCTCAATGAGAAACAAACGTTTGGGAATCAGAAAGTTCTACATATTTCATGCCAGGTGTCATCAAACCAGTCTAGAACATTATTTGTATGATTTTTTTTAAGAGCACATCTCTTGGAGAACAGCTTCAACGCCAGAATGACGTCACAAACGTCCACATGTCAATCTTCAAACAACGCATCAGTTTCAGGGCGAGCCCCCATCCTCGACTAGCTCGTCGTCATTTAGCGTGGCGGCGCCATCGCAGCGCTGAGTCAGACGAGCCCGTGAGCCAGGGCGCAGGTTGGGTACGGGCCTGCAGCGGTCGTTGGACCAGGAGAACGAGATCATTTGCTTTTTTATTGCAGATGAAACTGCAGAAAGGTGGAGCATGCAAAGAGGAGGGATAATGACCTGAAACCAGACAGGCCATCCCTGCTGGTTTAGGTTGTGCGATTGTGTGAATTTGGCTACACAAACACTGACGAGTCCTTCCTCTGCGTCAACATGCCGGGGCATATGTGCTGCATACATGCCGAGGGTTAACCTGGCAGAGCAGGTTCACCGGCAGGAGGAGGAGGCACACCCCGGAGGAGACAGACGTTATTTTACCGGAAGTTCTTCAATCGGAGCTTCTAAATAAAAAATAACAAATGACAATTTAGCTCCTGTATTTGTGGAGAGCAGCATCATCTCTCTGAGGTTCCTCCTCTGATGGACGACACCTTTACCCCCCCCCCCCTCCTCTGGAAGGAGCTTCCTGGCCTGTTGTTAACCAGGCTGCTCTGTTTGCAGAGGGGGCCCCTGTGTAGGGACTGGCCTGCAGGGGCCCCGCGGCTCCCGTGAGGGCAGGCCGGCGACAGGCTTCGACTTGCAGCACGGCTGATAAAACTCCCCAGACACGAGCGAGGAAAGACACGGCTGCAGGTTTGGAGTGATGAAGGCGAACGTGCTGCCAAATCTTTTTACAACACACCCCAAAAAAATGGTTTCTCCTGCCGACGATCCTCCTGAGATCATGTCTGTGTGGACGTCTTTAACCACAATTCAGCATCCGCACCGCCGGATCAGAGGAAAACTCAAATGTTCAGCAGTAACGAGATGTCCTCACCTCCCAACATCACCGGTTTACTCCAGGAAACCAGCTTTCCCTGATCCCTAACTTCAGTTTTGGGGGTCACAGGGTTGCTAGAGCCTAACCCAGCTACTGTGGGTAATGGTGGGGTAGACCCTGAACAGGTTGCCATTCTATTGCATTCTCACACTCACATTCCTGTCATGAGGCAATTTAGAACACAATTAAATGTATGGAGAGTGTTTTTGGACTGTGGGAGGAGCGCTGAGAAAATCCACACATGAACGAGAAGAACATGTGAACTCCAAACAGAAAGAACCAGACATTAAGAACCAGTTTTCTGGAGACAGAAACCCGGTGTTGAAGGTCTTGTGGAACGTCACCTCTCTTCCAGAGGGAATCGAACACACGTAACAGTGATTTCTTATAGTGAATTCAGACTGAACCCAGCAGGTGCGGCAAGTTTCAATGCTAAGTCGATGTAAAGATGCGGCACAATTTAGGCGTCAGGCGTGGCAAGACGTGGTGAGCCCGTCAACCAATCAGGGACTCAGATTTGTTCACGTGATGTTTTCAGTGACTAGATCAAAGGGTAGAAATAAACATTCAAAATGGCCACGTGATGCGAGGATTTTCATCCTGAACTTTTATCCGTTTTCTTAACCCACGGAGGCTGCAGAGTTCCCGGAAACTGTTGTCCAGTTACCTGGACAGATCGCCAGCTCGTCACAGAGCTCATTGAGCTGGATGGACGGCTACGCTAGCCAGCCGCGCAGTGGACAGCTTAGCGAGTTAGTGAGTTTCATTCAGTTTGCGGCAGATCTAGCGAGGTCTACTGCCCAGGTGGTCATTTTTTTGTGTTTTTAACATGTTCTTGTGGCACTTTTTGAATCAGGAGGAGATGAAAAAATGCCTTTAGAAAAAGATCCTATTTGCGATGTAGAAAAGTTACCTGCTCCGCCCCTTTCTGATGCATCAACTTGCAGACAAATTGATCCATGAACGTCTTTGTTTTCCTCGCCTGAGCAGGAATCCGTATCCAAACTGTAGCTCCAATATTAATTGCCATTTTTGTCGGACTGCTAATGCTAGTCTGGGGGTATGAGGGGTTGTAAGCTACCAGGAGAGACTGTAAACAAAGAGCTCTCACTAACAGGAACAGGAAGAGGGGGCGGAGTTGCTCCTGATCAATTATCTTGCCAACTATGTCTGAGAAAACATTACAATATTTGTGATTTGGGCTAAAAACGGCATAATCCACTGGGAACAATCAAAAGGTGATCGGAGTGCGATTTCCGAGAGACAAATTCAAACATGTTTTCAAAAAAGTCTCATATTTGCAGTGTGTCACTTTCTGCCCCATAAGGCATTTCATAACCAAAGTATTTGACCCGATTTGTCCTTTCGTTTTCAGACCCTTTCAGCTGTGATCCCACAAGTGTACAGTTACGCAACACAACCTGACACATTGCAGTCACAGTTATCAACAATCAGTCCAGCACGTTCCAGCACACACACGTCACCACATTCTGAAAATAAACCAACAGAAACACCTCTACCGCTCCACAAAAACAAGAAATGTCACACACAAACTGACACCGTTTATGTTTCTGTGGTCTATTTACCTACAGAACAGAAAATACTCGGCTTCCGTCCAAACCCAACGCTCCCCGAAAGTCACGTTTCTGCAGGCTTTTTGTTGTACTGATGTCCTAACGTACTTAGACACGTTTCGATTACCACAACCGTACCGGTCTGGAGTCCAGAAGATTGTTTAAAGACTCACTGCAATAAATTTTTTTTTTTTTTAATTGTTCTCGTGGCATTTTCCTACACATCCTCACTCCCAACTCGTCGTATCTGGACATATGGTGGTGGGTCATTTTTTGACGTGCTGAAATTCTCTGGAAGTCATTAGGAGCTCAGAGGAACCAACATCCTCTCCTCCTTCAGTCAGTAAAGAGTGGGAAAGAGACACAGGAGGAGCCTAAATTCAGTTTCTCAGCTTCTAATGCTCAAGTTGATGAACCCGGCGGTCTTTAGCAGGTGGATAATGACCAGAGCCGAACTACACGGACGGACGGGCGTGTTAGGAAACGACAACGCAGGCCGAGCAGGAATTATCGAGCCATTCGAGGACAGGCGGCGGAAACACCAGCCGCTCCCCTCCTCCATCCGCCGCCTCTCCTCTCCATCGAGTTGAAGGTTAATGATGAGGAGGCGCAGCAGAAGAATACAGATGTGTGAGGTGCCGTTCAGCACCACAAAGAAAGCCTTTTCTCAAAGGAAGACGTCCCCAAAACAACTATCGAGTATTTAAACCCTGAAGCTCCTCAGAATTTGGCCCATTTGGACCAGCAGCTTCAGCCGCTGAAGATCAAAGATCGTCTGTTCAGGTGGAGGCAGGTCTACGGGTATAAAATCATTTTTCAAAACGACGGCGTTTGACTCCGGCCTGCTCCAATGAGCGCCCCAATCACGCTCCAATAAACATTGATCTTGCAGCAGAAGCATATCGAGACGCCATTAACGCCGGCCAACCAGCTAAAAGGCAGAGCGAGGTCGTCCCTCGGCGGGCTCAAGGTTCTGCATCATTCAGCAGGCGTGTGTCCATTCATCGATTGGTCCTGCGGATGAGGGCCGGAGGTTCAAGTCCAAGGCCTTGAATAAAAACGCTTAGCTGGAGCTTTAGGAGGCGGTGTGACGATCCGTCTCAGATTCTCTGTTCAGAAGGTTTGGAAACTTCAATCATTAAACCAAATTCAACCAATATTATTGATAAGTGAAAGTCTGTTTGGAAGAACCTCAACTTTAGTCACTATAGTCCATTAAAAAACAGAGAAAAGGTAAAGCAGCATGGGGTCAAATCAGGGTCAGCTTAAAGAGAACAAAAAAAAAAGACTGTAAATTTGGAAGAAAAAAAAAATATATATATATATGTAAATTTGAGAGTAAGTAAAAACTTGAATTAAAAATAAATGTAAACCTGAAACTGTTACCAAATGATAAAAAAAAAAAAATAACTTGCAAACACCATCATAATCTCTGTCACACAATATCAATCAGGTCATGGTAGCCAATGGGCTCAAAGCCCCGCCCCCACGTAAAATTAGGATCAACTCCAAAAAGTCTCGATGGAAACTGAAAAAGAAAGAAATGAAAAACAGCGATAAAATAAAAAAACTGAATGAATCGTTTACAAATATTTTTTTTTCATTTAGTAACAGTTTTAGGTTGTTTCTATTAAAGTTTTTAGTATTTCTCAAAATTGAAATTATATTTTTTTGTTAAAATTACTTTTTTTTTCCTTTTCAATTTTTTTTAGTTTACAATCTGTTTTTATTATAATTAACATTATTTGACCTCTTAAAGCAGAGACCAAATGAAGTCAAGTCAGTCGCCATTTTTCTTTTTATTGATACGGAGCCAGATGTCATCAGTACACAGCGATTGGTCCAAATTGGTCCGAGTTTCTATGGCAACCACTCACGCCAATCAGAAGTTGGAAGGCCACATCTCTAACATGGGCTACCCAAAATCTGTGGAACATTTTAAACGTTGGACGTGGGGTCAGCAGGCTCCACCCACTTTTTTGAGGCATCTGATTGGTCGGTTTATAACGTGAATAATCTGGATTAATAAGAGCATGTTAAAAAAGTATCAGAGCAAGAATGGTTATTATGACAAATAGAATGACTGATTAATATGCCAGGTGGGCAGGGTCACTCGGTCCAGTTCTCATGTACAGTCAATGGTTCCATCACAGCTACGAAACTGTTGTGAGCTACAGCGGCCCACACTGAGCCGGGTTCTGGTTGGGTTTCATTCCAGCATTACAGGAGGTGGAGATTTCCCCTCGCTGGGACGGTGCCAAAGCCGCCGCAGCAGTGAACCCAACATCTGAGCGCAGCAGCAGGCTTGAATGTCTCAGGGAAATGTGATGAAGGCTGTGCACACCCCGGCGTTTCTGGACGTGCTGCCAGAGCGTGCAGACGGCAGAGCCTTCTGTCTTGCAGGCAGCTCAGTTCTGCGCAGCTGCAGGAAAACTCAAAATGTTCCAGTTTATACAAAGAAGTTTCATAAGAACACTCAAAAGCGGCTTGTTTTTATAAGAATACCTCTTTTTTGGGGGGGGGGGTTCTTTATAATAAAATATCATGTTTGAGTTTGTTTTAATCAACAGATGCTTTTATCTGTTCATTTAAATAGCTTAAATGAGACGTGGTTACAATTTTTCTTTGTGTTTTCTCACATTAATCTTCAAATAAACCATCGAGGAAACCACCAGCAGAGAAAGCGTTCCAGTTTCCACGTCAGGAAGTGCTGGCCGGCGGCGTTTCAGCCGCCTTTGACCCACCGAGGCAGATGGGAGCCAATCAGTGGGGATCAGTGTCCAGGGAACAACCTTGACCTCCTGTAAAGTCCAAGCTGCTTAAATGTGACCTAATAACGGCGCGAGACGAGGAACAAACACATGACAGCAGCTGTTTGGGCTCCACATATAGAAAACCCTCCTGTTTGTTTACGTGTTCCTCCAAAATAAGCATGTTCTGACCGCGTGGAACCGCTGCAGCCTATACTTCAGCTCACACCTATAATTGACCTCAAACCTGCAGCCTGGAGCTGCAGGAGCTGTCATGAAGGAGGTCGGATGTTTCACCGTTGTCCTCCTCTAAGCAAAACGCTGTTTTTAAAAAGACGACCTCGTGTTTGGAGGAGTCTATCGTCTGCTGGAGAAGGGAGAATCGCCTTCCAATGACTACTGGGTAACAGTCTCCTTTGCTACCAGTGACTGTTTGGGCTCTTATTCTGAAAATTGTGTTTAGTTTCAGACAGTTAGCAAAGACAGCTGTCTAAACATTTGTCTCTTTGACATATAAATAACTTTCATTTTATTTTATAACTCTAAACATCTTTAAAAATGCTTATTTAAGATAAACATTACTTTTTATACATTTTTCTTTAAGGAAAAAAGATCATTTTATCCATTACCGGGCTCAAGTTGCACCAGATTCTAGTATGTTTATCTATTTTTCAAATCACTTTTCTGTCATATTATTTATAATTTATGCACTTTTTAGGTTTCATTCTAGTTGTATAAGCAAAATAAAAGATTTATCTCCCATTCTTCCACCCAAGAATGGAAGCTTAGAAGATTTACACAGATATCAAACATTCACAAATATTTATTCCAATCATATCTTTTCAAGAATCAATAAATTACCTAAAAAATGAAAACCATTTAAAGTTTCATTTTGTTGGGATAGAGGCTTCTGTGGACACCAGGTACATCAGACAAACTGTAGAGTTTGAACAACGGAAATCTTAGGATGCGACTTCAATGATGGAGTTTTAAATGTTTGATTTAATGATAAGAAAGTATTGAGTTTACTATAGAATTGCTGCCCTGCATTAATACATATACAAAAGTTTAAACTTTCTGGGAGGGTTTAAGCATTAACTGAATATGAGAACTGGATCGAGTGGCCCCTCCCCCATGATGTTCAAAACAGGAATTGGCTCCAAGAAGCCAAAAATCTCAGACTTTGATAGAGAAATAAACAACCGTTACTCGGTCATTCTATTTGTCAGAATAACCATTCTTGCTCAGATACCTTTTAACATGTTCTTGATGATCCTCCTTTTTTGTCTTCATTGCATTTTATTCAGCTTGTAAACTGACCATTCAGATGTCTCAATAAAAGTAGGCGGCCTCACATTGAGCGTTTGAAGCATTCGATTCTTCTGAACCCAGTTTTAGTGGCCTTCTAACCAGCTCTTTCCTAATTGGAAAGCGGTTGCAATAAAAATGTACACTGACTGACACGGACCAATCACAGCTCAACGAGGATGTCTGGTTCCAACATGGCGACTGGACGATTGACTGTAGATTCACTGGACGTGCCAAGGTGTTGGCATCACCCATAGAAAATGCCTTGCCTCCGACCCTCGCGAAATCAATCCAGATCCTTATCTATCACTTCCTGTTCGACTGCCACCATTTAGACACCCAACAACAGCGATTGGTCCGAGTCGGTCAGAGTCACGTTCTTAAGAGGCATCACTGTCACCAATCATGGGTGAGCTTGTTTGAAATTCCACTGAAAACAGGCTTGGAAGAATCTGTCAATCAAATGTTCAAGGCGGGGCCAGCAGTAGCCACATGCTTTAACTGAGGCATCTGATTGGTCAGTTTATAACTTGAATTACTGGTGATTAAAAAAGAAAGTCTTAAAAAAATTAAGATTACATAGAAGATTATGGGAAGAAGATTATTCTAACAAATAAAATGACTGAGAAATGACTGCATTTCTCAATTGAAGTCTGAAATTTTGACCCTCTTGGAACCAGCTGGTACTTCCTGTTTGGAACACGAGAGGGGAGGGGTTGATATGTGCAGTCTACAGTCAATGGACCGTACGTATGGCGGAAAATGGTGACTGCATTGACTTAAGTTGGTTGGAGCCGGAAGTGATCACTACACTAGCTCAGTCCAGTTCTCATGTACAGTCAGAACAATGACTTTCAGGAAGTAAGTCACTGTTCAGGGTAACATCCTGTTCTGTAAAAGTTACCAAATATCCACAACTGTCTTCAGAAGCTGGTTTATACATCACCAAATATTCTTATACTTAAAATCGCTTGAAATATATGTTAAAAAACACCACTTTATCATTTTCATCTACAGCATTTTATAGGGAATGCTGGGAAATGTATCAATTATTAAAAATATAAATTCTAAAATGTATCAAATTACAAAAATTGCTGAAAAATTAATTTTTAAAAATTAGGTTTATCATTATAAAGATCAATAAGAGCAGTATGGATTTGCACTTCCTCTATGGTTACCGTGGTTACAAACCTGCAGGAGGAGGGGGCTTTAGAGGTCTCAGCAAAGAGGAAGGAGCTGAAGACATTTATATGTTCAAAATTGTTGTGAAAAACTTTCAGAAGCATTAAAAAAAAAAGCCCCAACCAAACGCAGGTTTCAGAACCTGCAGCCGGGTCGGAGCCGCTCGCCCGGCTCATCTCTCCTCCTGTGGCGTTTCAGCTGCTGCTCCTCTAAGCAGGATGTGTCTCTGCTGTTGTGACCCTGAGATGAATTAGACAAAACCCCTTTCATGTCGCTTCTCGGAAAGAAACCGGCGGCTCAGAGACGTCGTCTGCGAGCTCGAATGAAACACTTCAGTTTGGATGTATTTTTCACAGCAGATTCTCTGAAGACTCACGACTTTAAAAGATCTGACACGCTATGAATCCTGGGTAGATTCAGAAATTAGAATTTCTTTTCCATTACTGACTAAACTTAGAAGTTACTTTTGATAGAAATCAATTGATAAATACGCCTCCAAAGCATTTTGATTCATCGTCAACATTTCCTTCCATTGAAATCGACTCAAAAAGAATAAATGTTTAATTCTGATTCCTGTCTGCACCCGAACGCCTGGCAGGCGGGAATAAAGCGGCCCTCATGGCCTCAGAGGCTGCACTGTTGGCTCCTGCAGGGGAAACACAGGTAGCGGTCTCTGCGCCCCGGCTAACAGTGAGGGTTTGTTGTGGGGGTCCGCAGCGCCGGCGTGCCAGTTCATTTCCTCAAGGTCTGCTGCGAGAAACCCTCCCTCCTCCGGCGCGGCCCACACGTGGGGGAGATTACATCTTTTATTTATCACTTCTGGGCTCTGTTTTTCCAGCAGATTCCAGGCCCAAATGCAATCAGCCAAGAAAGCCTCCCTGTGTGAGAGCGTGGACCGGTGTTATTCCTCTTTCACAGATAGATATTCGCTTCCCTGTAGACGCACCCCCTCGCTATCTGGGAACACATAGACCCCCCCCTGTTTCAGCCGGTGGAGGGGGTGCGCTGACAAATACACAAAGAAACCTCCAGCTTTTGTGGGAGGAATACAAGAGTTCAGATTGGATTACAATTTAAATTAAGCATGCAGCGTAAAGCCGTACAGGTTATTGGGTTGTTCGTGTTCGTGGAGGGTCGTAGAGGGCATGGTTGCATCTTAAGGGGAACGCAGGTGGGTCTTGCAGCTCCCTTGACGCTCGCACAGCCAACTTAAAGTCCCTCTATGATAGTTTTTTTTTTATTTTAAAAGAATGTTCCCAGTAGAGTTTTAATGATGATTATTAAGTTTTTAACCAAAATCCCACAACCTAAATATCTTAAAAAGCCATTTTTCATGTTGATCTGAAGTCTCCGTTTGCTAAATCCCTCTGAGTGGGCGTGGCTTTTGGTGCTCCGCCCCCCCCGTCTGATTATGATAGCCCTGTGTCTCGCTAGCGTGAATCTTCACCGCTGCTACATAAAAATGTCCATCAGTATGGGTAATATCCAGTTATGTGGTTCTGATCCGGATGTCAGCTGGGACGAGGAAGTGAAGATCTTCATGGACAGAACTTCCTCCAAAATCCTGATTCTTTCTCCTTCCAGTTCACCAAAGACTCTTTTAGCTAATTCTCCAATGTTTATTGACGTTGCTGTGATCAATACATTCAATCATTGGTTTCTCATAGTTCTTGATAAAATAATCAAAGCTAACATTAAAAATGCTCTTTCATTGATTTACAATCCTTTCCAACTGCGGTCAAATGAGCCGCCGTTCACATTTCCGTGGTCACATCAAGAAGCTCCGTGGAGTCTGGTGGAGATTTTCCAGCGTTCTCAGTCCTGCTACCGTAAGTATTGGATGAAACTCACACAAAAAAATCCAGTGATGCTGATTTGACCACAGAAATGTGAACGGCGGCTCATTTGACTGCAGTCAATGTGAAGATACCATCTTCTCTTCTCCAGAACCTGAACTAGACACTCTAGGAACAGATGAGGGTTTAGTGCATGTGCAGCAGAGCTGTTGATGGAAAGAAGATCATTCATTCAAACAGAGTCTGTCCAAGACAGTTTGATTAACAGAGATTTAAAAGGAGAAATATTAGGAAATGCAAAAAAATGTCTATTACATTTGTCCTCTTTCAGAAGAAGAATGGCACAAATGAATGTTAAAAACTCAAAAAACAGGATTTTCATCAGAGCGGGGCATTAAAGGTGGCATCATTATCCATTTCAGCATCTTCAGCTATCAGTACTAGCATCTTAACCGGCCAAATTCATCTTACAGCATTCACACTAGCATTATTGCAGCTAATGCTATATATCTAGTTCATAATTAGGTTAAAAAGTTACGGCTTTAAAGTTTTAAAAATGTAGTTTTAGAGTGTTCAATAAATGTCTATTCTGTTCGGCCCGCGACCTAAAGTGTGTTTTGGATTTTGGCTCCTGCTCTATAGTATTCATAGCTTCTTGGTTCTTTCATTATCAGACGCAATATATTTTTTAAAACATACTTGACATGATTTGACAGAGACAACTCTGATGAAGATGAAACATCTCTACTGAAACAAAAACCAAGAAGCTACAATACACGTCTGTAAAACACCTGTAGGATGTCAACAAATTATACACCGAGTCTGAATTTCCTCATTTCTAACAGTCAGGTTGTAGGTAAGGAACGTGCAACGGGTGCATACTTGTCACTTGAACAGCCCTACCCTTGAATAGAGGGCAATGTTCGAGGAATTGACAATCGGTTCGATACACCTGCGCCTCACCTACTTCCCCCTCAGGTGTTGCGACTCACTGTAGACCGTAGAAAATGTGCACGGACATTTCACTCTAAAATTGTACAAGTTTTACCACTTCTCGCCCGCAGATATCCACCCGTAAGGGCAGTTGTGACTAAAGCATAATGGGATTAGAGCTCTGTGAGGAGGTGTCCTGAGCCTGATGATCCCACGTGTGACAGCCTGCAGGGTCAAAGGCCCGACGGCGCCACAACAACAAGCAGTAAACCCCAACTCCACCTGAGCCGCCTCACTACAACGCACACATGGATGATTGCAGGTGTGTGCTGCAGTTCCACCCACTCCTGCTTCAAAGGTCGACAACCCCAAGGTTTTGTTCTGCCTTTGAGGAAGGAGAGTCTGACTTCAGTTTCCCCGCATGGTAATCTAAAGCAGCAGCAGCAGCTCTCCCTGTTTGATCAGTCAACAAAACCACAATGCATTTTTAATCATCATTCAACAGTAAATCCACTGCGCCACTCAGAACGACTCATTCAAATGTAATGCATGACAGTTAAGACCCAGCCCTGAGCACTTCCCCTATTACTCAACAGGCTGTGGAGTCATCTGAAGCCACAGGGACTTCTGTTGGGCTTTAAACAGAAGCTCCGGAGGAGGCGGTTTTGGTCAGAACCTCACCTGACTGCTGGTAAAAAACACTGAAAGTTTCCACCTTCCTCCTGACAGCTGGAACATCATGGGGTTCATCTCAACCCGCAACTAACGAGTCACACACTTGAGTAAATAAACCCCCCCAGCCGGAGTGGGAGCTCCTTTGTTAGTCCCTCCGGTTCCGCGTGGACAGACACTCACCCACTTGCAGGACGTTGTCCACGCAGCCGCTCTCGAGCAGCGCGACGCCTCTCCGGAACGGCAGCCGCGTCTCGTCACCGCTGTCCCCGCCGGCGCCGCTCTCCTCCCCGCCGGTGCCGAACGACGAATACATGCAGATTTCCCGTTCGCTCCTCGGGAACGACCAGTACACGATCCGCCTCTGGACGGGCTCCGGGATCCGCTCGAAGCGCTCCTCCACCCGCTGGTACGGCCACTTCTCCGCAACTCTCCGCGCCGCGATGTCCAGCAGGGACTCCGGGCTGTGGCGCCGGCTCGGATCGCCCTGCGAGGCGGCGGCGCCGCCGCAGGGGCCCCCGGCGGCGCGTGGGCCTGCGCGGCACGCCGCTCCGAAGCCCGGTCGACAGCAGAGCCGCTTCGCTGGGGGGCCGCGCTCCGCCATGATAGCTCCGCTCGAACGGAGGAAGTCAGCGCAGCATATGAACGGGAGCGGAACGCGAAGAGGGCAGCCGCGGCTCGGTTGTTGGCCGGGTATGACCGAACCATCCTTTTATGGGAACATGGGGGCAGGGCTTCCACCAGCCTGTCAAACCCCTTTGTTGACAAATTAAGAGAAGGCGGGGCCTGCGCGGCTGGCCCCCGCAGTCAAAACCGACTCGGGGGTTCGATTCCCGCACGGCCGCTACTTTTTTGTGAGAATCTTTCCGCTTGTAACTGCGGCTAACCGGGATGAGGAGCCGCTTACGGGCGGTGGTAAGACCGCTCGGACGGAGAGACGACGCTTTGTCTGCCGGATAAGAGGAGGATGAATGCGGGAGCCTGTGGGCGGTAATCGGCCTGTCAACACTCGAGCCTCGTGGTATGGGGGGGAGGGGGAAAGAACGTAGCTCCGCCCCCTATGACGTTTTTACGCTCTGCTGGAATGTGAAGTGTTTCAATTAAATGGGAAGTATGGGAGGCCGAAAGAGCCAAAAAACGAACTATGGAAGGCTGCTGCTGCCAAAATGTAATAGAAATGATCACATAAAAAAAAAATCATCTTAAATTGGGGCAGTAAAAATACTGCAGATTATTTTTAAATTAGATAAAATTTATTTCAAACTTGTAAAACAATACAAAAATATTAGCATATTCAATGCTTATTAAACTCAAAGTGCTTGAACTTAAAATAAAATAATTGTTTATGTAAAGCCTCTTTTTAAGCCAATCAATCTACTTTTCGCATATTCATCAATAGTATTCAACATAATTATATTTTCTCTTTTTCCACAATTAACATATCACAACCAATAATAGGAAATCTCATATTTTTACTTGTCCGTCTTGTGTTTTCAGAAGTTTTTCTTCAAGTTTGATAGTAATTTTTTTGCACTAAATAATTCTATTATTTTCTGACTTTTCATATCATCAATTCAGTGAATCATAGATGTTGAAAGTTCGAAACTCTCAAATGGTTTGGAAAATTCCACTTTTCCACAAAACACTGACGTTACAATATTAATGAGGCTTTTAGGAAGGAGCATTTATCAACAGGTTTAAGATTCAAAATGCAAGAGGTTTATTGTTATCATTAAACTGGTGATTTTTTTTTCCCCACAAAAGATCTTTATATTTAAATAGATTTAAAATAAATAAAGAGATGGTAATGAAAAAAGTCAGGACAAGACATAAATTGGAGGCTAAAGCAAAAAGGTGATGGACTTTATTATTTTACGGAATCTTTGGCCTTTCAGAGCACAAAAACCTTTTAATGAAAATTATCACGCAGCTTTCTTTGTTTTTAAAGATTTTATCAGCCATACAGATATTTCGCCTATAAATCAAAGTTTAGTTTTTAATTTTACCAGATAAGGTTTGTCATGGTTGAAACTTTTTTTCAATGGAGTTGCTTGATAGTTTTAAAAGAAAGGAAAGGGTAAGTTGTATTTTAGAAGTAGTTAAAATATAACATAAATAAGAATATTCAAATTACAATAAATTATGTTTATAAAAATATTTTATTTCTTTTTTTGCATTATAATTCCATTTCCCTTGGACTGTATTTTAAAGTACAAATTCAGAAATGGGTTCATTTTAGTACATATCAGATCCTCTGAAGTACCATATTGTTAAAAAGATTTACAGTACATGTAAAGTTTTCTCTCCATCAGACATTCAAATGTATTGATTTCATGTTCGTGTGGAAAAAAATGCTCTGATGTATTTGAATGAATACTTTTGATTTTAAAGGAGGGCAGTCTTAAAAAACTGTTTTATTGTTAGGTTCTTCATTTTGAGAGATAATAAAACGGGAGCTGGGATTACTAGTGCTAATCCATACATGAATTGCAATATTAGCAATTATTGGGAAATATATGTTTTTAATTAAAGGTATGTAAATGTGGTTTATTCATCTCAAACATTACATCAAGACAAAGTTATCAACAGATATACTATTTAAAAATGCTTTTTTTTGCTTGAATATCAATTTTCATTTTGACCAAAAATGTTTTCTTCTTAAAGAACTGTATGTTAAATCCTAAAATGAACTGTTTCAACTTTCATTTACAGAATCTTAAAGGTCAAGCAGTTTTGTCTTTTTAATCTTTTTCAAAGAAATCCAAAACTAAACGTAGCAGACACATTTTCTAAGTACGTCTATTGTCAAAATAGGACAATAAGGATTTGGTTTATATTAGACATGAACAAAATTTGAATAAACTTAATACAAATTTAGATTTTTGTGTCTTGGATGATCTTGGTTGCACAAGAAGCAAGAAATCTTTAGAAAAAATAGTGCTGCCACAAACAATTATTTTAATAGTCGACTTTTCCGATTAGTCGACTAATCTGGTCATGGATGTAAAACACACATCTTAACCATTATTAGCTTTAAAGTAACTAAAAACTAGATATATAACATTACCTGTGATAATGCTAGTGTAAATTCTGTAAGCTGAATTTGGCTGCTGAAGATGCTAGTGCTGAGAGTTGAAGATGCTGAAATTGATAGCTAAAAAAAGGCTGAAGCTGTTAGCTGAAATCACTGAAGCTAATGATAGCCAGCTAAAAAATTAGCTAAATGACAAATTAGCCTAAAAAAATGGAAAAAAAAGGACTAATTATCCAAACCAGCAGCACACAGCTGAAATATTAGCTAAACTTCAAATTAGTCTAAAAAAACTGAATAAAGCCTTAATTAGAAAAACTAGCTAGCATGTAGGTGAAATATTAGTTAAACTCCAAGATAGCCTTAAAAAAAACGTAATAAATACCAAAATAGTAAAAAAGGTTGCATAATGTCGTTATAACTCTCAACTTTACTACACTCTGACTCCATATAATATAAAGTAACGACTAATCGACTATTAAATTAGTCGTCGACTAGTCAACTAATCGTGGCAGCCCTAATATAAAACAATATCTTTTATTGTGTTGAAATAATTGCTTTACGTTTGGACGAGTGATAAATGGCAACAGCAACGTTTTTAATAACATGAATAAAAGTTGGTTCCAATAATTTGTATGCAAATGTAGATGTTGGAATTGCAGATGGTTTGTTGTAAATCAAATAATCCTTTGGTGATACTAAAGATACCATGATATGTAAATTAGCACTGACGGCCTCCACATCAGACAGTTGCGGCATTTGAACCGTGGCTCCACCCCCCCGTGTGTGCAGGATGATCCTCCAGCGTGAAACGTCACCTTTCAATAGTGTGTGTGTCTCAAACATGGAAATGAATTCCTGTCAATTCCAATACGTTCTATGAGAAGCATACAAAAACACAAAGTAGCAGCAGATATGCATTTCTATGAAATGTTGTCCCACTCTAAGATATTTGTTTGTTCCATTGTCCCCCCGACCCCCAGCAGAACGTACGGTGAAGAAAAGCCGTTTTGGCTGAAATGACAGTTGGACATTTTACAGCAGCTGCAGCCATCACAAAGCCTGCAGACGGAGGCTGCAGCACGCTTCAGCTTGTCTGTGTTTGCACTATTCAAATGATCTATTGGGCTTATTTGCACAGGTTTTTATCCTAAATATCTATTTATCTCCCACTTTATTGTTTCTATTCAAAGACGTAATATCCTCCTTTTAAACCCTACCTGGGGAGCATTTCAGACACAAATTTACCCAGCTTTACGGAGCCTAAACGCTCCACCATTTGTCATCGTAATGAGTTTATCCGTCATGAGTTACAGTACCACCTGCTTCAGGACAGCATTACCATCAGTCTCATTTCAGCACACTCGCGCCACGCTGGGTAAATGATTCAGGCCCCCTGGATGAAAATCCCGACTATTGTCTCATTGTAACCTGCAGTCAGCACAGAAGAAGCAGAGTAATGAGAGAGCCTGTTCGCACAGCATGATGGGAGCAGTGGGTGGGCTGGAATGAAGACAGCAATGTTCTGCTGCAAACAGACAGTTCAGATTTCTGACTTTACACTCAGTTTTCAGCATTTGTTACCCTAAACTGTGGAATAAAACATTGAATTTAAAAGTATTTTCCCTGTGATTGAATTTTACAGCAAAGAAAGATGGTTTCCTACTGTAGGGGGAAGTTACAATGGTGGGTTTGATTTGCACAAGGCTACGATTTGAGCAGCAGGGGCGTCAGGTTTTAATGTTAAGTCAGACGCAATCTGAGGTCCAGCGGCACGATGTGGGCACGCACACAGCCGGGGATCATGGATGTTTTACGAAACGCGACGTTAAGTAAATTTAACCCACAGCGAAAGAGTAGCAGCCGAGGTGAATTTGACAAACAAATCCAGTTCGGTGTGAATGCAGCTTTGGTTCACATCAGGGGTGTCCAATTCCAGGCCTTGAGTTGAGAGCCGGGGTTCTACATGATTTCTCACCAACCTCCCATTAAATCTCTTTATTGGCTACACACATCCGATCCAAGTAATCCGCTGTAGATAAGGAGGGATTTCTGGGAAACCAGCAGGAGCCTGGATTTGGACACCCTGGGTTCAGAGGGCTGGATGATATGGACGTTTATACATCATGATAGTTTTTTCATCTTGTGCAATAACGATATATATATCAAAATATAAATCAAATAACTATATTTGTATATTTTTCAGACCTTTCAAAATAAACGTCTATCAAGATATACTCATTTACTATAAAAAAAAAGTTCTATCGCGATGAACATCGTTGTCGCCCAGCTCTACTGGTTCAGAAGATCAACTTTTTTCAGTGTGAAACTTGTATAAAATGTACCTAGTAAAACATTGTGATTAATCTGATTAATATTTTTAATGGATTTGACAGCGCCAATATTGGCCTTAAAACTGTTCTCGAACTACTGCTGCAAAAAGGAAAAAAAAAGTCAATTTTTTCCAAAAACATGCAAGTGTGACGAAGCAACATGATGGTGAAATAGAGCGCCTGAATGTGTCTAAGATGCTTCATTCCCTTCTTTCTGACAGTCTGCACAGCGGCAAAGTAACTCAGATTTCACCGCTCATCTTTTTTCGGACCCTTAACACATAACTCTAATCTATCAAGTTCCAAATTAGAATCTTTTGTGAAGTTTGTCCAAACTTTTACTCACACTTTGGCTGAAGCTCCACCCACCCTAACAGCCTCTCCCATTCTCATTTGGGCCCGCCCACAACCGCTGACGAGGTCAAATAATTGGCTAGAATTGTACAACAAAACTAAATGAAGTAATGAAAAAAAGCAACATGAAGCACAAAAATCCATGTTTTTATACGGTATCGGTATCAACTTGGCACAGAGTTTGGGTCCAGTTTGTTGCTGCTCAAACTGTTGCCTGAACGGCTCCATTCCCGACTCGCTGGTTCCTAAACTCAGTGGACGGCAGTCATGCAGAATGGATGTTGAAGCGTCTGCAGCTTTTCCAGGCATGAAGATGCTTCAAGCAGCCCATTAAAGTGATTTCTATGCTGGAGTCTCTCTGCTCGGCTGAAAATGACCAGTCAGGGCGATAATGACACTGTGCCTCACTCCTGGGGATAATATCACACACGTGTGCACACGCACACACACGTCTGTTTCATTCATGCTGGGCTCATTTGCATCCTCATCAGTATGCATGGGATTTCTGTCTGAACTTTAATACCCTAACTACTGCATAATGCACTTTAATGAGCATAAAAGTAAGCATGACAATTAAAACTCACATTAATCACTAAACGCTGAGGGGTGGGGGTGTCATGAAGGGAGGAGAAACTGGGGTGAAAAATAAAGAAATGTGCTCATGCTGGGAGGGGATGATTGAACGTGTGGTAAACTTCAAACCATCCCTTCCTGCCTGGACAGAACTTTTAGTTTCTTTAAAAAGCGTTTTGCCATTTCTTGGTTCGTCTTTCTCTTTGTTCTAAACACGAATAATAATTCATTTCCAATCCAGTTCTTTCCTTTGGCTGGAATAATTTGAATGTGAGGAACACTGAAGCAGCAAACATGATCTCATCTGAATCTTCACACCCTCCATGGTGAGGTGTGAATGTATTCTTTATCTTCTGCCATTTTCTCCATAACCAAAGCCTGCCAGCTCTTCGGAGCCTTCTGATGAATTCTTTGCATTTTTCTTTTTTTGTCATTTTATCGTTTATGCTTTTCAGTGTCCAATTTTAAAGTTAAAAATGTAATTTCAATGCTGGGGTTTTTATTTATTACTCAACATTTTTCTTTTATTTTTAAAAAGTAAAAACGTCAGTTTGACAAGCTCACTTTCTACAGAGAGAATTCAAAAAATGAACTTAAATAAAAAAAAAATACATTTTAGTTTTAGGTCTTTTTTGTCTTATATAAATTGCGATTAAACTAGAATCCTGTTACATAAGTCAGGGGTAGTTTCTGTTCTTGCATCGCTTTCCGCCGATAATAAAAATATTTACATTTTTAAGGAAATTGGATCGCCGTTTTTTTTTCAGCCCATAAGATTGAACGTGCTTAAAAACTGTTTAATTTTCTCAAAAAATCTGTAGTGCACCTTATATATGGATCTTTAACCGGTTTTCTGTGGCGCACGGCTTAAAAATCTGTCTAAATGTTTAAGTACAACAAGCCACACCACTTGATGAATAGCTAGAGCATTATGGGTACTGTAGTCAGGAGACTGAGAGTGATATGTACTGTACTTCAGCATAATGAAGCGTAAAAGTGAGACAGTATTGTTATATATATGGTGTTTCAAATGGACAATGTTGAGTTATTTTCAATAAAGTTTTACATTTGTTCTTGTTGTGTTCTCGCTTATCTTTGCAGGTAAAAAAACATGTCAGAACTCCCTCACTACTAGTGCGGGACAATCTAGTGCCCTGGATTTTAAAAGCAATTCCGACATCATTCTATGGAAGCCCTAAACGGACAATCCTACTTTTTTTTTCCCCTTGTTCGTTCTGTGATGTGCAGTCAGGAGAGGCAAGTGAGGCTGTGCCTCACCTGCAAAATATAAATTAAAAATACATACATTAAATAAAGACGGATATACTTTTTCATTATTAAAAACCAGATCATATTTTTTAGACATTTCTATTCTATGATTTCTTTTTTCGGTGTGAGTTTTCAACGTTTCTTCAGGTCAAGTCAGGTACAGAAGCTAATGAACACAATGTTATCACATAAATTATTATAACTCCATATTTTAACCAACATATTAATGTCGGATCTGTTTTCGATGTTGAAATTGTAAATATATTTATGATTTTTAACAATAGAAAGAA
>NC_050523.1:2553675-2565866 GCF_002922805.2 Oryzias melastigma
CAAGTCAGGTACAGAAGCTAATGAACACAATGTTATCACATAATTATTATAACTCCGTATTTTAACCAACATATTAATGTCGGATCTGTTTTCTATGTTAAAATTATAAATATATTTATGATTTTTAACAATAGAATGAAACAAAAATATATATAAATAATAACAAAACGTTCATGTTGACTGCCTCTTTTCTTTCAGTCTCTCATACTGTCATGTATTTAAATACATTCCCTCTATATCATTACTGGTATTTGGCATCGAACAAAAAATATGTACATTCAGTAACACATAACTCCAGTTACTGTGACTGTGGATGAAAATGTTTCATAAAGAATTTAACAGCAATATGTAAAAGTTCCCAGCACCATTGTCCGGTTTAAGCTAGTTTCTAGAATCTTCTATTCCAAATAAACTTGACCGCTAGCATTAGCGAGTTAGCTTTCAACACACATTTCATGACAAAACACGTTCAAACTCCAACTACACCAACACCTGTTGTCCGTGAGATTTTCAGGCGCAACGTTTGAATTTAAATTTTCACAATAAGTTTTTACTAACCTGTGATTTGGGATAGAAAGACAGCGGACGAGTTGAGCTGCTAGTAGCATTTCACCGATTCTTCCTCTGGGGCGCGTCTATTCCATACAGTTGCGCGCTGCGCTGCCATCTAGCGGACAGTCCGGGAAATGCAATAACTCAACGAGTGAGAACGGAACATTGTAAATAACAATAAAAGTAAGTAAATTAAAGTTTGAAAAAATGTAAGGGGTGCCTGTTTTTACTTCAAACTATTTTTGCAAACCTCTACAGAAACAGTTTAATTGCAAAATAGTATTTTTTGACAGTCCTAGAATTTCAATCAAGTGTTGTGCATATGTCATATGCACAAGTGATAATGAATTGATACGTTCTTCTGGTATTTAACATTTTCTCTGAAAAAACTATTTTGTTTTGTTGGGCTGAGAGGCTGTTTGGATTCCGTTAACGTCCAGAACAGCAAATAAATAAATAAATAAATAATTAACAATTGACTTAAACATTTTTTGATGAGCATTTCTTTTGCTGTAGTTATGAGTTTTTGGGGTAAGCTGTACAGCGTTGCTACACCTGACAGTAATCATAATCTCGGTCGGCTTTTTGGTAAAAAAAAAAAATAAAAAAGAATCCTAAAGACTATCAAGTCACTTTTAACTTCTGCAGTTATTCTGGTCAAAGTCACTCAGAATGTGTTAGACATTTCAGTTTTGAAACATTACATTTGCATATGATTTAGTGTTCAAAAGTTATGTAGAAAGTTAGCTCTAAAGCTCATTTAATTGATGTACAGAAACAAAGAACAAGCCCTTTTTAACCCATAAGAACCAATTTTTCTAATATAAAAGAGAATTCTATGGGAAAAACCACAGACCAGAAACACACATCTGATGTTCTGATGGGTTCTTAAAAACTGCTTCAGTCGAGAACAAACTGGATTTAGTTAAAATGATGTAACTGTTGATTTTAGCAAGTCATCCTGCAGAAGAAGCTGCAAATATGAAAGTGTCAGAAATCACGCAGCTCGTCAACCAAAACATTCAGAAGATGTTTGCTGCAAACAAAAAAACACTACACATTTGGCACAAACTGAGTTAAAAAAAAGCCACACTGACCAGAAAAAAACACAAGTTATTAGATCCTCTACTTAAATATATGTTGCATTTATTACCCTGTCTTTTAACCTAATTCTGCCTCCTACCTAACCCCTATTTACCCTAAATCCAGATTAAACCCTTCCAGATTTGTGGGATCCACCAAAACATCATCCGTCAGACAGACGCTCTACAGCTGCAGCGCCCGATCTCATCCAGTCATTTGTGTCCTCCCCGATAAGAAGACGACACATTCAACGAACACAATGGAAGGGTCTAGACACATTTGTGTACTCACAACATGAGTAACACAGGCGGGCGAGTGATCTCATCAGCGTCTCTGCTGCAGAGCTGACACATTTCTTCCTGTGGTTGACCCACTTGAGGGGAAGAAAAACTGCATTTTACGTTTTATAATTCAAAAATGTAGAGGAGTTTCTATTAGGAATGTAATAACCGGGCTTTTCTTTAGGCCCAACCCAATTAATAGTCATCTGCTGATACAGAGTACCGATCCATTACTTTTGTAAAGCATAAAAAAAAGCTGTTTTAGGGATATTAAAGTGTTTACACTTTTCTCGGACAGAGGCGGACATTTTCACTTTTGCTCAAACTCTTGAAGTTCAAACTTCATAGATGAACAATATGGAGTGATTTTTGTGCCACCATATTGAAGCTAAAGTCACAGTTTTGAGATTAAAATTGTCTGAATTGCAAATAAAATGTAAAGTGTTAAGAATAAAAATTCATAACTTGCAAATGAAAATATTTAATATTTGCTTTCAAAAATATTGTTTTGCTTTTGCAAAAAAGTTTTTTTTCTTTTGTCTTATTTTTTGAAAGCAAAAAAAAAGGTTGTAATCGCACAAATGTTTATTGAAAGCAAAAAAAAAAGAGTTTGTAATCGATAAAATATTTTTGAAAGCAAATTAAGTTTCGAAATGGAAAGATTTTTTTCGAAAGCAAAAAAAAAAGTTTGGAAATGCAAAAAAACTTTGAAACCAAATTAAAGTTTGCAAATTTAAAATATTTTGTGAAAACAAAAGAGTGTTGAAACGCAAAAAATATTTTTTAAAAGCAAAAAAAAAGTTCGCAATCATAAAAATAATTTCTGAAAACAAAAAAAAGTTTGCAAATGCAAAAATTATTTTGAAAGCAAAAAAAAAAAGTTTTTAAAGCAAATAATAAACATTTTTACTTGCAAATTATGAATTTTAATGTGGACATTTTGTTTGCAATTTTGAAAAATTTTATCTTTTGCTTGCAATTATGGTGGCACAAATATCACTCCATAGATGAATAAGCCAAAGGCGACGGAATGAATAAATCTGACCTCAACGAAAGATTTGTGTAAATGTGGCAAACTGAACACATGTTGTACGGGAAACACAGCACAGAGGAGATTGGTTGATTGATTAACAATGTCTACAATCAATCAGGTCGCAGAACACAATGTGCTAAAAAAAAAGACAAAAAAAAACACGCCGCCTGTTTTTTTTTTGTTGTTTTTTTTTGTTTTTTTGTTAAACTGCAGTATGATAGTACTCACCGCCAACCTAAAAATGGTATTGACTGTATGTATGAACTGGACCGAATGACTCCACCCCCTGGTATTCCAAACAGGAAGTACCCGCTGGCTCCAACATGGTGGCGTGTGTACAGTGAAAAAAAGGGCAACTGAATTGACTTCTTTTGATTCAAATTGGTAGCAAACCACTTTCTATGGATGATGTCACACTCGCTCTGTCCAATTCTCACCTACAGTCAATGGATGTAACGTTATCCATTCAACTGTTTAGAAAATAATTGAAGTAGATTATAATTTGCCATAGAAGTAAGAGTTTAAAAATGTACAATTCATGTACTTTTAAGGTTCAAAATTTAGGTTTTTAGGAATATATTTTTAATTTGGTAATTGTAGTGTTTCATATAATTTATTTTGTTTCCTTTACAAAATTCAACACCTTTTAAGAAATTAGGAAAAATAAATATTTTCATTATCCGTCAACATAAAAGCACTGAAGCTGTTATTTTTTAAGCTACTTTAAACATTTTAAAACATGAACAAAGCCCGAGCGAACTGCATTTGATTTTCACTTCAAACAGCCTTTAATGAACATCGAGTCCGTCACAACAGATTCACTCATTGAGTCCTTATATTTTGTGACGAGCTGAAATGTCAGCGAGCCGTCTAGACTTCATGTTTAACCATAACTGTTAATAATTCATGCTATAGTGCCCCGTATAATAATATTAATATGATCATCATTTTTAAAATGAGATGTCCAAATAAATAATTCATCAAGCGAAGCATGTTAATAAATGTTTTAATCTATGCTTTCGGGGGGGTTGCTGTGTTAAAAAAAATAAAAAATGAAACCCCAGAATCCAGTAGTTTACAGATCAGCCTGCAGCAACAATGGAGAGAAATAATAATGTTTCTTTGGGGGTTTTATTTTGAAAACTCCTCAAAGATTTATGAACAGATTTTTACGGTTTGGGATCATGAGACTTCAGCTCACTTTACTTTATACAGAGTGCATGTTACAAAGGGATTATGGGGACAGGAAGTAGAATCCTTTCATGTGGAGTTACTTTCCATTGAACAGAAAAAAAACAAGCCGTATTTTGTACTTTAGACAGGAAGTGATGCGTTTCTAGAGTTATGGTATTTGGCAGATGAAAGGAGAAATCTGCAGAGAAAAAAGCAAACATTTCACAACCCAAATACAAAAAAAAATCTACCATTTAAATCTACGAGGGCCAAAAACAGCCTGCCCTACTTTATTTATTTTTTATCATTTTCCTGTGATAACAAGATCCACTGTATCATTATCACAAGACGATGAAAATTTTCAGTCATTGCTTTCATAATGACTGAATCACGTACACTTGAATAAAAAAAGGTATAAAACGAGCCTCTTAACACGTTTCTATTTATTATAAATTAGGACTTTTTAAACATGCGAGTCCATTGAAAGTTGCTGGCTTTTACAGACATCCCCCAGTGGCTATTTGAGGAACTGCAACATTTAAAAATGTAAAACTAAAAGGGAGGGCTTCTTTAAAACACTAAATTAGCTCATTTAGGCAAATGAAACGCTCATTTTAACACTAAATCCTGATAATGCGCCCCGAGATTGTAAATGTCAGATTAAAAACAGAAAATCCTCCGGTTGAAATGACATTACAAATTCATTTCTGTTAAAAATACAACCGTTGTGTCACTCACTTCTTAGTGCACTAATTAGGGCATTTACCATTGATTCAGGGAATCCAGTGCTTTAGAAATTTCCCAGAAGTCTCTGCAAAAACTAGTGTGCATCACAGCTCACTAGATTGGAGAATATGGACCACAATGCATTGCCTTTGAACAATTTTTAGTGTGAACAATTTTTAATATATATTTTTTATAAAGCATTAATGTTTTCATCAACAGAACACAGTGGATTCATAAAAAGGCAGTGACAGCAGGCGAGGCACTGACGTCATCAGTCAGATTTACAAACATATGAACCCTACAGAGTAGAAATTCACCGTTTGATGGACAACAGTCAGTGTGCTGTTTAAAATTTTATATTTCTGTTTACAAAAAAATCACCAAAATCCTTATTATTGACCTATAAATGAAGTCTTCCTTCTGAAGAAACACATGAATAACCTGTTTGTAGAAGTCTTCCTTTTCTTTCTTCAGTTTTCAAAGTCTCTCTGTCTCAATGAAGATCACTGGCAGTGACGAGTGTCCACAAATTCCTGAGTTTAGAAACATAATCCTCCATTTATAAAATTATGCTAAACAATATTAAAGGATATCTGGATGACTTGCTATCACTAATTCTATTATTTTTCGCTGCAGTGTCACATTCTCTGGGCTCACCAGCTCCCTCTACCTCGAGGGAGGCGTACTGCCTGAAGAAACGTTATAAACCTGCAGAGAAAAAAGTAGTCATGGAACAGACATGTAAAAAAAATTTGATTTTTACTTTATAATAAAGAAGTATATTAACTTTCCTTCAATGTAAATTTCTAAGCTATATTTGCAGGTGAGGCACAGCCTTACTTGCCTCACCTGACAGACATCACTGTGAATCATGTGTTTAAGTCAAGGATGCCGGTAATAATGTCCGGCCCTCCACACCATTTTATATTATTATTATTATCAAAAATGGCCCCTTGCTTACATATTGAAGCAACTAACTTGTATAATTTTGACAGAATACATTATCATAATTGTTTATACTCATATTTATGTTAAAAAAGTAAATTTTTAAAGGATTTAACAATTTTTATGAGTTCAATAAATGTTTATCCTGTTCGGCCCGCGACCTATAAGGTGTGTTTTGGATTTTGGCCCTTCTATACGACTGAGTTTGACACCCCTGCTGTAAATAGACTTTGTCAAATGCTTGTTTTTATTTATCGATGACGACATATTTGCAGTTAAATTTGCCATAATGTAGTCTTATATTTGTTGTAGTGGAACGGAAGCTGAAAAGGGCCTACCCCACTTTTGTTTTTTTTTTTTAGTGTTCTTCTAATAAGGATTTCCAATGTCTTGTTATCATGAGAAAACTAATTTTATTAGTCTACTGTAGCGTCCTTCTGACCATTTGAGACACTAAATCTGTTTTGTATCTTTATTTTGTGATTCAAATGAAAAATTTAACCAATTATTTTTCATTTGAACAAATTTATGTACATCATTTCTATAAATAAACTAAGTTTTCATCAGTGGATCCATAAATAGTCTTCATAAAATATTCACATCGATTAAGTTTTTACTTTGGAAAATAGGTGACGTCATCCAAATTACATTAAAATCCAGAGAACTGGAGAGTCCTGCACTATATAGTCGTTTGGACAGAGTTTGGACATTTCCGATGTTCCTAAATAGAAAAGCACCAGTTTTTAGGTGAAACAGGACAGACAAGGAGACAGACGAGAGGAAAACTGTGACCCAGAACCCCTGGGCATGTCAGGCAGGGATTTAAATTAATTTGAGACTGGGAAACGTCTCTGAGCCCATCATTTTCACACTCCTCGTCATTTACGCTCCTGTCAATTACACAAATGAGTTTTAAACTGTTATTAATCCGGCAGAAAAGTTCCCGCCTCGCTGAGGAGACCCCCCCCCCCCTCTACCAAAGATAGCAACAGCGTTTTTAGAGCGCGAGTCCCATCTGATCTGATCCCACGGATTTGTGCTGATGAAATTGATCCCTCGGGTCGATGCAGCAACAGGCGTGATGGAGCGACGTTTAAAGGAATCAGGAAAAAAGAGCGTTTCTCTGTTTGTTCTGCTTTTTAATAATCCAGCAAACAAGCATCCGTGTTGATGCGGAGTGCAAACGATCCACAGAGGAACGCTCTTATTACAGATCACAACCAGACGGCTGTTTCATATTTTGTCTGCTGTTAAACATTAATATGGAGATGACATTTTTGTGAAAAAAAGACAATAAAGGACTGGAATCCCAAATGGAAACTTCTGACACCTAAATCTATATTTTCTCGGCATATTGCAGCGCTGCAGGGGTAAAAATCACAAACAACTGTTAAGTTCTTCCCTTAATAAATCATAAATGCACAAGGAGAATTTTGCCCTAAATATGAGACATTATGTTGCAGCTCCTTTCATCCTCCATGTGTTCAGAAAAATAATTGAAGGCCCAGCAATCTGCTGAATATTTCATTCACACCATTTTTCCAAATTTCTACACCGATGGCTTTTGCAACGCCCCCCCTCCAAAAAAAAAAAATATATAAATATTTTAGGTATTTTTAATAATTAAGCTGAAAGTGTTTGGAGGGCGGCAAAAGTCCTGATAAACTCATCTAAGACTGGAGCGAGAGAAGGAGGTCTGAGAGGAACATTAGAAATTTATTATTTCATCAGTGGCCATTCATTATTAACAGGCAAAGACCCTATTAGCATTCATAGACAAAGGGACTCCTGGGAGGACGATTCCAAGGTGATGTGATCAAAAGGAGGAAGCTGAGGAGGGAAGCCGAGCTGTTCCTGCATCTCAGCAAACTCGGTTTCTTCTCGCAGGTCTGAGGGCAAAACTACAGAGGCTGACATGGCTCACAAAAAGCAAAAGACACAACACAACAACAGAAGCAGAAGCACGACGAGAAAAAAGTAAACCATGACGACAAAAGGTGAAGCACGGCGACAAAAGACACAGCATAACAACAGCACCAGAAGCACGATGACAAAAGACACAACACAACAACAGAAGCGGAAGCACAACGACAAAAGACACAACACAAGGACAAAAGGTGAAGCACGGCGACAAAAGGTGAAGCACAACGACAAAAGGCGAAGGACGACGACAAAAGGTGAAGCACGGCAATAAAAGCAGAAGCATGACAACAAAAGCCAAAGCATGACGACAAAAGCCGAAGGACGACGACAAAAGCTGAAGCCCAGTGGCAAAAGCCGAAGCAGAACGACAAAAGCTGAAAAACGACAACAAAAGACGAAGCACGACGACTAAAGTTGAAGCATGACAACAAAATCCGAAGGACAACGACAAAAGCTGAAGGACGACAACAAAAGCCGAAGGACGACGACAAAAGCCGAAGGACAACGACAAAAGCTGAAGGACGACAACAAAAGACGAAGCACGACGACTAAAGTTGAAGCACGGCAACAAAAGCCAAAGCATGACGACAAAAGCCGAAGGACGACGTCAAAAGCTGAAGGACGACAACAAAAGACGAAGCACGACGGCTAAAGTTGAAGCACGGCGACAAAAGCCGAAGCCCAGTGGCAAAAGCCGAAGCAGAACGACAAAAGCTGAAAAACGACAACAAAAGACGAAGCACGACGACTAAAGTTGAAGCATGACAACAAAATCCAAAGCACGCCGGCAAAAGCCAAAGTACGACAACAAAAGCCGAAGCAAAACAACAAAAGATGAAACATGTCGACAAAAGCTGACAACACAAGGATAAAAGCAGAAAACACAACAATAAAAACCGAGTGACTTCTTAGTGACTAGAATTTTTTTTTTCAAGTAGGAACTCCTGATAAGACCTTTGTTCTTACGCCATTGACAGATTGTTTTTTCCCTTTTAAAGAACTTTTTCAACTTATTTCTAGCGGTTTTGGTTTTACAGTGTAGAACCTCGGGTCAGAACCAAACAGGCCGAAGCTGCTTTTTCCTGCCAAAGATATTTTATACTTGGATGAAGGACACTAAAGCTTCGTCTTGAAATTATTTGATAGTTTTCATTATTTAGTCTAAGCCTGTTTTTAACAAAATACATCTGTTTTTTTATCAGTGGATTTTCTGTCAATTTTATTTATCATTTTCTGAGAGTTTCTAAAGATTTAAGCGAAAATGTCCTTTTTCTAACAGAAGCAAACCAATCTACCTTTGTTTAAAGACTTTGCGTTTTCCTGGTGCGTTTGGTTGACTTTCATTTTCTAGAGATGCTTTGTTCAAACGCTGCCACCGCTTCGTCTTTGTTTACCCCCACAGGTCCCACCGTCTGACTGTAACCAGCCCAGAAATCTCATTACACTTCAGGTTTGAGGGTGCTTGTAATCTGCTGGCGGAGCCTGCAGCCGTGGCTGGGCTGAATCCTAATGTTAGGATCAGTGGAGACGGAACAAAAGATCAGGGGTGTAGACCGTTCAGTGTTCAGACCACAGCAGCAGACATGCTGCATTCAGTGAAAGAACTTTCACACCATTTATGAAGAAAATAGATTATTATTAGAGCTGTCAGGCGATTAAAATCTTTAATCGCGATTAATCGCATTGACCGGAGTTAACTCGCGATTAATCGCAAATTTACATGTGGCCTTTTTTCAGGGAAAAAAAATGTGTGCTTCGTGGAATTTAGCAGTTCTACGTTAATTATGAAAACAAGAATGACAAAATTAATAGTTTTCATCAGAAATACTTTATTTTGTAACATTGTATTGAGATAAACTTTCTTAACAATAAAAGGCTGTAACATCAAATGCCTAACAAAAGCCCAAGTGCAAGTGAAGGGCATTTTAAATTCAAAACTTCAATCAACGTTCAGTAAAATAAAATAAAAAACATAAAAAATAAAATTTCCATAACACTTTCATGTTCATTTTTTATCAGGACCAAATCTTTTCCTCCTCTGCTGAACTACAGTAATCAATGAAATAGAGATTTATCATTTCCAATTAACTTTTGTTTTTTAAAACATTAAAGACTGAGAAAAGCGGAATACTCTGTGGATAGTTTGACAGTCTGTTACTGCCGCCGCGTTCTCTGGCTGCAGCTCGATGCAGCGACGTGTCCAGCGGAGCTCAAGCCATGAATATGCCGGCAGACAGGCTGGATCATGCTGAAACCTCCAAAACATTTAAAACGTCCCCCGGTGCGCTTGCTGTTCGGAACGTCGGGGGTCCGCAGCTCTCGGGACGCGGCGCCGGACGCGAGCCGGTACCACCAGACGTGGTACTGGACGTGAACCGGAGCCGGGTTAGGGTGCAGGAGCTCTCCAGGTCCTAGCGCCGGCCGGTTTTAGCTCGCAGCTCGGAGATTGGAGACCCGCCGGTGATCTAGTGAGAGCAGCCGGTGAGTTGGAGGGGGGATGCCCGCGAGCGCGGTATGGAAAGGCACGTATGAGAAAGTCCGCGATTAATGCGTCAAAAAAATTGTCGGCGTCAAGCACACGACAGATCAATGCGTTTTTAACGCGACAAATCTGACAGCCAAAATTATTATATATATATAAATAAATGGGGCTGCACGGTGGCGCAGTGGTTAGCGCTCTTGCCTCACAGCGAGAAGGCCCTGGTTCGAATCCCGGCTGGGACCTTTCTGTGTGGAGTTTGCATGTTCTCCCCGTGCATGCGTGGGTTTTCACCGGGGACTCCGGCTTCCTCCCACCGTCCAAAAACATGCTTCATAGGTTCATTGGTGACTCTAAATTGCCCCTAGGTGTGGATGTGAGAGTGAATGTGTGTGATTGAGGCCCTGAGACAGACTGGCGACCTGTCCAGGGTGTACCCCGCCTTCGCCCATCAGTGGCCGGGATAGGCTCCGGCACCCCCGCGACCCCGAAAGGGAAGAAGCGGTCAAGAAGATGGATGGATGGATATATATAAATAAAAGCTGCATCTAAATGCCAAACATCAAAAACACTGTTCACAAAATGACAATTTGAACACAAAAGTCTATGAAGTTAGTGTTAGCAGCACACAAAAATAATAACAGATGAAAAAAATAAAGAAAAAGTACAGAAAATGAGGCACTGAAGGGGGAGCCGATGCACCTGTGTGCTGCCTCGGAGGCCAGAGGTATATGGAGGCCTTGCCATCCAGCTAACACATCAGAAGGTGAGTTGTGAGCTGAAATGCTGCTTCTGTGATGAGCAGACTGCAGAAGAAACTCATACTGAGCAGCAGGAGCCTGGGGAACCTGCTGAAGGCAGAGGAGGATCAAGGAGTCTGACTACAAGAACAAATGCAACTTCTTATTATTCCACCTGAAGTGATGCCATTTCTCCACCAGGGGGAGGCATTCACCTTCTCCATCTCATGGTGCTGTTTGTGTAGTGAACACAGAAACCGTAGTAGGTTTAGGTTTCAAGATTTTGTACAAGTTTTAGACAAAGATAGCTGATTTTCTTTTATTTTGAAATGTAAAAAAATCTATATTTTCCAAATATTTTTCTTTGTCTGTTTCCCCGGTTATTTGGAACCCAAACTAAACAGTAGGGTTGCTGGCCAGCTGTTCTCAACCATCAGAATCTTCTGTCTTGGACTCCAGCCCTTTTTCCCGCCCTGCCTCAACATGGGCGGCGTCGAACGTTGTGCTCCACCCACTCTATGTGATTCTTCTACATTACCGCAGTGTCGTCTTCTTCTTCGCATTTTACAAGTTTCCTCCAGTAATATTGCCACCTACCAGATTCGGGTGATGATTTAACTCATTTAATTTAATTTAGGCTCGACATGTATTATTTATATTTTATATTTTAGGATTGAAAGTGATGACAGATAGTTACTGTAAAGTGACTATTTGCATGTAATTTTCTAAATGCGTGTATCCGGTGCTGAACTTCACACACACACACACTTATGCATACAAACAAACACACATAAAGCATTGTATTCTATCACACATACTATTAGTACAAAGGTGAGGAGAGTCCCCGTTCATCCCCACACCAAGCAGCAGCAGTAGTCAGGGCCTCCCAACCTGCCAAATCTCCAAGGTCCCGTACCAATATTGGACCCCCTTTCCACAGTATGGACCCACTGTCCCAGTCCATACTACAGCACTGTAGTAGTGGTCCCACTGGAGAATGACCCCACGTTGCTCCTAAGGGCGTGACCTGACCGGGGCCCGTGGGAGGAGCCCCAGCTACCAGGTCTGGCTCTGGGGCAGAGCCTCGGTGATACCCATCAGGGCAACGTAACAGAGTCTTTGATTGAACTTTTCAGAGGTTAAGAACCGCTCTTAGTCTGGCCCGTCACCCAGGAGCTGTCTGCCATGGTAGATCCTACCAGACAACATAACTCCTGAGCTCACTTGAGCACGCAAACCCCTCCACCACGTTAAGG
>NC_050523.1:2568426-2577480 GCF_002922805.2 Oryzias melastigma
AGTAGTTTAAGTCAAACATCTCTGGATTCTGACGATGTTTTTACTTTCACTCTGAGGAAAATGGTTTAAAAGATACGAGCTTTTGTTCTAGCCAAATACACAGCTGTTTTTTAAGGACGCAGCCGTACGGCTCTTTGTGTACTCGTTGCCATGACGACCGCGGAACACTCCCTCTCTCTCTCTCTCACACACACACACACACACACACCCCCACACACACACACACATACAAACGTCTTCCAAAAGCTGTCCACATGTCTTTTAAATCTGTGGAAGCTTTTTCTCCCACTGTGTGCTGTAAATCCATAACAAATCCACCTAATTACACACATCTGACCTGAATTCAGTTTGTATGAGTTGATTTAAGAAAATTGGAAATAAGCCTTTGTATTAGCATCATTTTAGCTTTTTTGGACTCAATGGTCTTCATGCATGACCTACTTCCGCGTTCTACATAGCTAACTTTGAAGGTAATTTGCTAAGGCTAAGCTCAAAAGCTAATGGAAATTCATGCTGGCGACACGTAAAAGGTGCAGCTCAGATGCAGATTGCTGTACGTATTTTAAGTGCATCCAAGGCTAAATGTTGTTACAGGTCAAACAAATTTAATGTTCAAGTCTCGTTAGCTGTCACGCAACTAGAGATGCAGACACCGCCGCTCAGGAACCATTTGATGTATGAACCTGAGACGTAACCGGAGAGAGAACATTGGAGTCCCCTGTCCCCTCGTCATCGGGTCCACCAGTGAGCTTCAACAGGAAGGTGGGTAAGACATGCTAATTGGGCGGCAATCACTTGCTTGATGATATACAGTACCTGGGACTGAGTTTTTCACAACCAGAGATTCTGCCCGGGAGCTAAACTGGGACCTTCCCGCCGATGACGGTCGGCGTCAACCGCTGGACATGAGCCGCCACCCGCGTCTCCTCACATCGGCAGACCAACACATCCACAGCTCAGATGGGGCCCCAGATCAGGGAAAGAATGACGGATGCCCCCAAGCACACCCTAAAAGGGTGAGAGGCAGTGGAAGCCTTTTTGACTGAATTCTGGGCGTACTCAGCCGGAAAACGGCTCCAATCCTCTTGGTGGTCGTGACAACACGTCCTCAGGAATCGAATGATTTTTGGATTCAGGCGTTCCACCTGACCGTTGGATTGGGGGTGGTAGCCGGATGTGAGGCTCACGTTGATCCCCAGGCCTTTGCACTTGGCATTCATGATGTGCTCTGGGGCTCAGGTCTGATACAATGTCAGTAGTGTCCAAATCCAGGCCAACCAAGCTTGTTATTGGATAAACACGCCTGATCAAGGTAATCAGTACCTGATCAGAGAAAGCTAGCAGCGGCCTGGCTTTGGACACCCGTCATAGTGTCTGTGAACATGGTGAGCTCTGCTGTCTCTAGTGGAGAATCTATGAGGGTCAGTATTATGGGGTTACCTTACGAACTTGGGAGATCTATCACACTGTGATGTGTGTCCATGGGCGATGAGAGGTCAGCAGGGGCAGTAAGAGACATGAGTCACATTGGGTAACAAACTGGACCACACCTGCCTGCAGGGAGGACCACCAAAAGCTGTTTGAGGGGAGTGACAGTGTGGCGGCAATACCTGCGTACACCTTGTCAGCTGGGAAGGACGCTGGAGGCGGATGAGTGGCGTCGATCTCTGTTAACTCAGTCATGATGTCCCTCTGCAGCCAACCGATGACGAGGGAATTATGAGTTCTGCTGGACTCGACACCTCAGTGGTAGCGTGGTGTAAACGGTAGAGACCGTCAGCCTTTCCTTTCGTAAATCTTGGGCGATCGGATATTTGGAAGTCAAAGAAGAAAAAGGACCAGCGCACCTGGCGAGGATTGAGCTGCGTGGCCAACTTGATGTTCCAGATTTTGGTGAGAACTACGAAAGGCTGAGCTGCCCAGAGTTCTGTCCCATAACGCATCGATCAAGAATACACTAACACGCACTCTGAACACTCGCCGTTTTGTGTAAAGGGTCAATTGTAAAAACAGGAATGTGAATATTTGACGTGCAGCTATTAGGCCATGTATTTTCAGCTTTCAAAATAAGGGCAGCCAAGAAAAAAGTTCAGCTCTGGTCGTACGTATTTAGAAAACTACGTGTAAATAGTCAGTTTACAATAAATTCGATTCTTTTTTACCTTTGTTTTCCTGTGGATTGAGAACGGTTTTGAGCAAAAGCAAGCGGGAGTAACGTTAGGCTGAGCGAACCGTGGCTCACTGACCGTAGTGGAAAACATTGCAACAATAATAAGTTTGACTTTAATGTCAGACACGCTGGAATTGTCTGCCTTTTGTTCTGTTTACAAGGATCTTGTGAGAACGAAAATTTAGCCAACTTTTAGGCAGCTTCTTCTCCTTCCTGTGGTAGACTCCCATTTCTGATGCCAGAAGAAAAGTTGAAACTGTACTTTACATAACAGAAGCCACACGTTTGGCTTAGTTATCTTGGAAGGTATGTTTCAGTTTTTCATCAACAATCATGATAAAAGTGAATATATTTTGTTGATATTAAAATCTTTAATTTTCACCGGACAGATTTTACATTCTTTTTTCATGTATATTTTTTTATAATCAAACTAATATTACAAAACTTTAATTTACGGTGTGAATCACTGATTCTGAGTTCACATTTTTGAACAGCTAAAAGTGCAGCTCTGTTAGTTTTATTAAAATTGTATTTTTATAAAATTTGTGATTTTATTTAATAAACTCGTGATTGATCCATGATTAATTGTCACGTCACAGGAAGGTCGATCAGAACACCAGAGGTTTGGGTTTTTCCCAGGGGAACTCCTCCCTCCCGAAGTGGCCGTAGCAGGCGGTGGCCTGGTAGATGGGCTGCTTCAGTCCCAGCTCTCTGTGAAAAATCACGCACGGAGATGCAGAGACGGGTCATTTCGCTCAGGAAAAGGAGAATCAAAGAGTGTCGTACTTCACGATGACTCCAGGCCGAAGGTCAAAGTTGTTCTTCACGATCTGCAGCAGCTCGTCTTCGTCCCTGGAGGACGTGCCGTAGTGGAAGACGGAGATGGACAGGGGGTGGCTCACCGCTATAGAGTAGGAGATCTGAAGAACGTTAAAAAAAAATATTTTTAGTAACTGCAAACTTTGGCCTTTTATAATTATCTTTGGGATAAAATGTGAGGGGTTGTGAGGGTTAAGAGCGTTTTGTGTGTTTTATAGTTTTATTTTTAACTGTTTTGAATCTGTAAAGCACTTTATAAATAAAGTTTGAATTGAATAGACGTACACATCTGGAATTTGATGCAGTTTAAAGAATGTGTGTGTTGTGGGGTTGGGTTGATAGAGATAAATTCATTGATCTAAGCTTAACAGATCAATATCGATCCATAAAAGTAGAGATCAATCTAACGCATAAAGCTTAAGTCTGTTAGCTTGATGCTAATGTATTATGGGATTTCCCATAGGATGGCTAATGCTAACGCTAATAGGCTAATACATTGTTGACTAAATGAACATCTTTATAAACTCACAGGCATGAATATTCCAAATTATTTTAGGAAATATTTTTTAAAGTAACCATTTGTGGTCTAAACTCATATTTGCTCAAATTTGCTTTCTCTTCTTCTGGAATAAGGTTTAATGCTATAACGTGACCGCCACCTAGTGGCCAAACTAAAACGCCCTCCAGGAGAAGCAGAACAATTGTTGGAGCTTCTCCGTTAGAGAATCCATGTAACACTGTGTGATATTAACAATCTCATTATAATTGAGAAGTATGTGAACTGTATCGGATTAATATGTTTATATATATATATATATATATATATATATATATATATATAAACATATATAGATTATTAATGTATTTCTAAACAAATGTTTCTAAGTGTGTAAACTCTATAAACTTAAAATTGGAATCGAATCGATCCAGGCTCTGGTAAATCGAATCGATTCTGGAAATTATTGGCGATATCCAGCCCTAGCCTTTAGCCCTTGGTGTTCACACTGGGCAAGCAGGGAGGGGCTTCTTCTCTTTTTCTTTTTCTAATGTTTATTAGCGCATGTTGCCACCTACAGTTGGAAGAGGTTTGGTGCAAAATGTCGAAGCGTTGATGATTCTGTGATTGGGTCGCGAAACGGTTCGGTTCATTGCTAGCCTCCGTGTACCGACGGATTTGGATTATTTGAAAATCAAACGTCATCAGGCTAGTAACCGAATAAACCAAATTCATATGTTGCTACCAAATCCGAGTCCCCGACTGGTCAAAGTTTGACCTGCTTTAACATGTTTTGTACATAGAGTCTGAAAACGGTTGTAAAATCTTAGATAAACGCGACAGTTCAAAACACACGTAAACACACGTTTAAATAAAGTTTTCATTTAAAGTGAGCACTTTAACGCACGTTGCCGAGGGCGATGTGAACCTAGCTTAACATTAGGATTTATCTAAGCAGCATCATGTCATCGCTTTACAACCCAAATGTGTGATCAAAACCAAACTGTAGGGACCAGCGTTAGATTTTTCAGGATTTAAGTACATGCAGATCACCACTAGAGGGAGCTCTCTCACGTTCTCACCTGAACTAGGGCCCTCCTGCACAGTCCTGCCTTGACCAGAGACTTGGCGACCCAGCGGGCTGCGTAAGCTCCCGAACGGTCCACTTTGGAGTAGTCTTTCCCAGAGAAAGCCCCGCCTCCATGCCCGCCCCATCCACCATATGTGTCCACGATGATTTTCCTCCCCGTCAGCCCCGCATCGCCCTTTTAGAGGCAAAAACGTCACAGTTAAGTTCAACGCCTGAGTCAAAAAGAAGTCTCCGTCTTTGGTTGGGTGATGATTCCAAACCTGCGGGCCTCCGAGGAGGAACTTCCCACTGGGCAGCAAATGGTAGATGGTCTGATCATCCAGATACTTGGCGGGAATGACGGCCTTCACGACTCTCTCCATCAGGTTGCGTCTGATATCCTCCAGGCTGATGTCGGGGCTGTGCTGGACTGAGATGACCACCGTGTGGACACGCAGGGGCTCCATGGCCCCCGCATTGTCTCGGTACTCCACAGTGACCTGAGGAAGAAAATGTATTTTAACCAGCGTTAATGTTCCAGTGTTAATGTTCTTTGCTTTAATGTAACTTTTCAACCATCAAGCTGCTTTTCTCCTTCAGAATCTACTAGATTTATCATGTTGATGATTGAAAAGTTACAGTATGTTAACGATTTTGTGTTTAAGCATCACTGGCGATGGCTCAGGTGTTAAAGGGTTAAACTGAATTATTTTATATTAAAAATAAAAGCACTACTTTAAACAATCTGAAATTCAAGAAATTATTGACTGTAATGAGCCAAGCTGGCCACAAGGGGACAATACATTACACACTATGGCGTTTCAGCATTCACTGAATTTATAAGTGCATCTGTTGTGCTGCTTAGAGGGAGTAACATGGAGCCATAAATATTTGAAACCCAAATTAAACATTTTGAAAAAAATATTGGTGTTTGACCAAAAAAAAGTAAAATGTCCAAAACTTTTTTTCTATTCTAAAATAAACTGAATTATTTTCAGCTTCAAATGTTCTGTTTTTATAGGATTCAAAAGTCTAAATTTCAATTTCAAAACATTCTTTTCAATTCCAAATCGGAAGGTATTTTCTGAGTGTAATTATCAGTAATTATGAGTCAGTGAATGCACCGGGACTGAAGTTACCACCCTTAACAATTTTGATTGGTCATTCGTGTTAGCCCCGCCCCTACGCGCCACAGCGGGACCAAAAGTTTTGAAACTGAAATTTTCAGATTCAAAAACGGAAAAAATAGTTGAAACTGAAAAAAAAGTTCTAAAATTGAAATTTTGACTGTTTTCATGTTAACATATCAGGTTGAAGCAGAATTAGTCAAAGCTGTTCTTAAAATCAACATTTTCATCTAAACAGCTCTGAGTCAGCAGGAAAATAAGGCGAGTGTATCATGTCTAAATTTGAAACAACACTCCTTAAAACACTATGAATATAGTCTTTTTGAGAGAGAGCTGAAGAAGATCTAGAAGCTCAGACAGATCCCCGTTTCACCTGTGATTTGCCGTCTGGCAGTATCCAAGGACAGTCTCCGTTATACGACAGTTCCTTCATCTTGTGGTTGAGTTTGTGAGCCAGCAGAAGGGTTAAAGGCATGCACTCCTCTGTCTCGTCTGTGGCATAGCCGAACATCAAGCCCTGAAGAGACAAACCGCCACAGTGGTGTGAGACTCCAAGAGAAATGATGTCAAAGTTTATGTTCCAAATGTATTAGATTGTCAAAGTTCAAGTGTTTGGATCCACTTTGGCGTCCATCTGTTGATCCCAGCATCACTGATGGGCAAAGGGTCAGATATTGTTTAAGATAAGAGACACAAAAGACTAAAGCTAACATCACAAATCTGTATACGACAGCATCATGTATGTAGAGGAAGATTCATAGTTTCTCGGTCTTTTCTGTCAATTTGAATAAAAACTTTTTCTTAAAGATCTAGCATTGAAAATGACGTCAAGTTTTTCTTTTTTGGACCAAAAAAGGCGCATTAGATTATAGAGCATTTAAAGGGGAAAAGAAACAGCCGGATGACCTGATTTGACAATTAACCAATTTTTAATCTGAAATTGAGTTAATTATGAAATATAGACATTATTAGAAAAAACAGCTGTTTCAGGTAGAAAGATCCCTTTGACCCTTTGTGTCTCTGCTTTTTAATAAATCATTTTAAAACAGTCCACTTGTATAAATTGTACATTTCTAATAATCATATAAATTATTATCTGAAATAGTTTTCATACATTTACACATTTTTATTTTTATTGTCTTTTTCCTTTATTTTTACTGCTGAAATTGCTTAAAATAAAACAACCAATCAAACAAACAATCAAACAATTGATCAAATAATCAACCAAATAAATCAAACAAACAATTAACCAATCAACCATTGAATAAACCAAAAAATCAAACAATCAATTAAAAAGCCAAACAATCAAACAGAAATTAAGCAATCGATCAGCCAAACAAACAATCAAACAATTGATAGAATAATCAACCAAATAAATCCAACAATCAACCAACCAATAAATTAATCAAAAACCCATCTAACAAACGATAAATTAAACAATAAATTGAACATTTAATCAAACAATTGATCAACCAATCAAACAATCAAAGAAAAATCAAACAATCAATCAACCAAGCTAACAATTAATCAATCAATCGACCAATCAATCAAAGAATTAACCATAGAAATAACCAATCAAACAGACAAGGAATCAAACAACCAACCAAATAAATCAAACAATCAATCAACCAACTATTCAATAAAACAACAAATCAACCAACCAATCAATCAATCGACGAACCAACGAAACAATAAATCAACCACCAAATAAAACAATCAAACAAATAAATCAAGCTAACCAAAAATTAAATCAACCAACTATATAATCAAACAACAAATCAAACAATCAACCAACCAATCACTCAATTGACGAACAAATAAATCAAACGATAAATCAACTACCTAATCAAGTTCGGTGCTTTTGCTTCCTGATCTTTCTAAACAGATCATCTGATCTTCTATCAGAATGATTTTGTTTAAACTCTCATAAGGGTTCAGAATAATACAATCCTGATATAGAAGTACGTTTGATTGGTTAGACTGATGAAGTTTATGTTTGTCAAACTTGACATACACTACAGTACCCAGAATGCCTAGAGAGTCTAAAAGCCAGAAGATTGGTCATGGGGGTTAATGCTGAGAAATGTGCAGGAATTGGTGTGATCACAACATGGAGAGAAGGTTTGTTTATTTTATAGTTTACCTAAAATAGTTCAAAAATGACGGCATGTTTTGATTGCTTGCGTGTCCCAACAGTTCATGTGGGTCTTCTGTCTCCTCATGGCTCCACATCTTCACGTGTCCCTTTCAGGATCCGGTAACTATTGGGAATTCTCCCAACTCTTTTTTTGTTTGGTTTATCCACAGATCAAACTCCTGTTATTTCATTGACCCCCTTTGGTTTACATTCACTCTGGTCTGCTGGATGTTCCGTCTTCAGACTGTGGCTGAATCACACCAAGGTTCATTTGCAAGCCTTAGTTCCTCTCCAGAATAGCTCCCAGTTTTATGAAGGTTTATGGTTCTACAGTATTCAAACTGTTAAAACAATGAGGTTATAAAAGATTCAAAACTGAACCTGGTCTCCAGCCCCGATGTCCTCCTGCGTCCTGCCTTCAAACACGCAGTCTGAGATCTCCTGGGCCTGAGGCTCCAGAGCCAAGAGCACGTTGCAGGTCTTGTAGTCAAACCCTGCAGAGAAGTCAGGCTGACATCAGACCTCCCAGAGTCTTTCATGGTCCATCAGAGACCAAGAGTCGACCTTTGCTGGAGCTGTCATAGCCGATCTTCTTGATGGTGTTTCGAACCACAGCCTGGAGGTCCACGACAGCTCTGGAGGTCACCTCTCCAACCAGGAGGATCATGCCGGTCTTTGCCACACACTCTGCACCCACAGACAGTCAGAGATTTAACACGAGGCTCTGATGGAATCAAAGATCTTCATGAAGATCTTCAGATGAAGCTGCGTCCCTACCCTGCAGACGTTCTGCTACTTCTTAAGGAACTAGAAATAAAAATAGCATAAAAGAAGAGAATAAGATGGATTTTGTCTTCCAACTTTCTTTTTGGCTCATAAGAAAATAAATCTTGTAATGAAACATCTGAGGAGCATAAAGAGCAAATCCCATGAGGCGTTCATCAGAAGTTTTGGGCTGATCCACAGCTTTTGTGTTTAAACTTGTTTTTTTTTTGTTTGCTTTTTAAACAGGAAGTAAGCTGCTGAAATTTAAGCTTCTCCGTTTTTACAGACTGGAATGCTGACCTCTTTAACTGAGATTCTTTATCTAAAGAGAAAATATTCAAGCAGCAGAAATTAAAGACAAAACATTTCAACAAACTACTAAAGGATCATATACGCTCACTTTTTGTAACCTAATTTTTATCATTAAAATGTCGTTTTTCAAACAGAAGTTATAATTTTTCTTTTTATCTT
>NC_050523.1:2580382-2617801 GCF_002922805.2 Oryzias melastigma
AAAAGTCAGAATTACAGCAATAAATGAGTCAAAGTTCGAAGTTGTATCGGTTTCATAATTAAAAACGTGTTTTTTGAATTTCCAAAAGAGCGGTCCGGTACCGGAGTGTCCCTCCCTCACGGACTCGGACGTGAAGAGGAAAGTCTTCCCGCCGCGGGTTCCGCCGCTCGGGTCCATCTTCGGCTCCTCGCGCTCGGCTGGGACGTTCACGGTGTGTTGAACGGCGGCGGGGAAAGAAACCAAACCCGCTTCGACGACGACAAATAAAACGTTCTTCAAGAGACAATGATTAACCCGAACTTCCGCTCAAAACTTTTAACCCGCGAAGATCTGACCGACTTTTTCACTGTAGCTGTCATGGCTGAATGTAATCAAGCGAACAGCCTCTAGATGTCGCTGTTGCATTGTCCATTTTTGTTCACTGGCCGCCACTCCATCAAATGAGTTTTTAAGCGTAGTAGCGCCCCCTACAGGACAGGAGTATGGAAATGACAACGTAAAACATGTATATAAAGTACATAAATAAATAGGAAATAAAGGTTAAAAATGTATAGAAGTTAAATATTGGACATGAATAAGAGGAAAGAAAGACTAAAAAAGTAAAAAAGCACCACTTTATTTGTCAAAATCAAAGGTCAAAGTACTTTTTCTTCCTATCCTGTACTCACTTTAACATATACCTCATATTTGAGACAATTCACGAAGGGGAAAACAGCAGGAAAGATAACATTTAAATATATGCACACATAAATGAAATTACAGAACAGAAAAATATTAATAGTTTTAGCATAAAATTGTAAACATTTAAAACATTGATCCCAGGATAGAGCTGAACAACATAATATAACATAGGATATGAACATATTAGGAATGTGGGCGTGGTTAGCAAATAAACTCTGTTGCTAAGGAAATCCAAAAGTTCACTTTTGCCGATTTTTCTGAAACTCATGTCGATCTGTTCGGTATCCTCAGGCGAACAAAACATAAAATGGTTGCTATGGAGATAAAACCTACAGAAAAGCCGCCATTTTTGAAAAAAGTGCTTTTATACCGATTTCACTTGAATTGTTATGATTGAAAGTGTGATGGAAATGTGTGCTGTTGTGCTCCGCTTTGCTTTATCTGATGCTCTGCTCTGTTATTGTAAATATGCTTGGTTTGTTTGTGGCTTTTCAAACCTTTGAACATCACATCATCCCTTTGACCTTTGACCTTGGGAAGATGCTACCATCTCAAATTTTTCCCCAAGAAGAAAACAAAAAACTTTTGGTCCCAGATACGAATAATAACTTGTCCGAGGGATTTTTATCGATCTTTTCCTAACTTCTTGGGTGTCATCAATAAAACAAAATGTTGTAATTAGAAGATGTAGGTTTTGAACGGCATGCACGTGGCGAGCTCGCAAAGTGGCGTTCTCCTGTTACTTGCACATTTTTTAGCGTAATATTTTAAAAATGTAATGCATTGATCCCAGAATAGAGCTGAGCGATATAATATAACACAGGATATGAATATGTAAGGAATGTGGCCGTGTTTAGCAAATAAGCTCCGTTGCTAAGGAAATCCAAAAGTTTAGTTTTGCCGATTTTTCTGAAACTCATGTCGATCTATTCGGTATCCCCAGGCGAACAAAACATAAAATGGTTGCTATGGAGATAAAACCTACAGAAAAGCTGCCATTTTTGAAAAAAGTCGTTTTATACTGATTTGTCAGATACAGCTCCAACTTAGAGAACGAGAAAGGGGGGAATCAGGGGTGCATTGTGGCTGCTTAGCAAGTGAGGTCGGGTCAAAGGTGGGTGGCGAGGGTGGGTAGCACTTGCCGGGCATAAAACACTCTTTCAGGTTTTATTTAATTTTATTTGCTTTTTTAATTTATCCACTGTTCAAATTCCACCAATTCCTCTTCCTCTTGCAGATGTTTTTTTTACTTCCCTTTTTGAACTAAAACAGAACGTTCTGCACACTTTCTCACCAAATGGAGAAGAACATCTGAGAAAGTCGAGCAGTTTAGTTCCTTAAGTCCATTGAGGATTTGATTTGAGTCAGAAAATGCAAAAAGACTCAGCACTTTCCACGTGAAAGCCAACTCATGCTATCAACAAAAATAGATATGATAAAAAGCTCTGTGGTTCTGTAAAGCTTTGACCTATGAAGAAGTTCTTTTCATAAATGCAAATACACTTTGGGTGTTTATTCCTCAATAGTCTTCAAAAACATTTAATCATGTCGATGGGAAAGTTTCTGCTTTTTACGTTAAATATTAAATTGATAAACAAAACTTTGACTAAAAATAAAAATCCAAATTTACATATGTTGATAATAAATGATTACAATAAAAAAATAAAAATTACCAAAAATGAAACTTGAAAAAAATAACATAAATAACAATAATTAAAAGGATTAAACACAAATGATCTTAAAGTAGAATAAAGCAAAAGAACAAAAACATAAACAAAAACAAATGTTTTGCAAATATTTTAAATGTCAAAAAAGAGAAGCAAAGCCAAAAGATGCAAATACCAACCCAAACATTGACAAAAAAAAAACACTGTGATTAACACAAATAAGTTCAGGAAAAGGTTTACTCCTATTCTCTGATGAAACAAAATGTTAAAAAGTTAAATTTTTAAGTGATTTAAAAGATAAAATTCCATCCGGTTTCTCTCTCGGAGTGGAGTTTGGAAGACCCTCCTCGTCTGTTTAGAGGTCGCAGCTTCTGGTTTTCTCTCAGCTGAAAGCAGCGCGCTGCACAACACAGGATGAGGAAATGAAGTGGAGCAAGCCCGTGACTTCACAGCTTTATTGCCTTGCAAATATCCCTGTGTCGAAAAGCCCTTTGCCCGGACGTGTCATTCGAGTGCCGGCCTGGATCTGCTCTGACAGCTGATGGTATGTAGAACGCCGTCTGCCTGACGGCCTTTCAGAGCTTAAACTCAAACTCCTCTTTCCTTTTTGACTTCTTCAGAGGCCTTCTGCTGCTGGCCTTCCTCTCATTGTCGTACGTTTTGTCGCTGCCTGCTTTCAGCAAAGCAGGAAGTGAAACTTGTTAACAGACTGACTCTCAGAGTTGATGCTGTGGTAGAGCCAATGAGGCTTTGATTGAGGCCAGTGATAGTTAATGAGTTACTGAGCAAAGGTGCAGGCTGCAGTGGACGTTTGTTCAGCTCCTGCGTGACTCATGCAGTGACAAGAGGCTGGACTTTAGCAGGACCAACATCTACTGTGAGGAATTGTTTTTTATTTGGACAAATGTGAGCTTTGTTGACTAGTGGACTAGGACACGGTGCTGCTATGGTGAGTAGAGATCTGTGTTCAAACTGTTTTTACATTTTTTTTATTTTCCTTGTCAGATTGATTTAGTTTGACGACCCGACTGAGCTCTTTTTGACTTCAGCTCAAAAGCAGGAAATAGTGGATCGAGTGGAAACGTATTCTTGCTTCATTTCCTAGTCAAACTTCTAGTTAAATGACCTCATTTCTTCCAGGCCGAACAGAACCCTCAGCCGCCCGCCTCGGGCTCGTCCGGTAAGCTGGACCAGGTGCAGAGCCAGGTGAACGAGGTGAAAGACATCCTGAAAGACAACATCGACAAAGTGCTGGAGAGAGGAGACCGGCTGAATGATCTGATCGACAAGACAGACGACCTGCAGGCATCCGTGAGTGGAACCAGAGCCTGCCGATGAATTCTAACACATTTAAATTCAAAAACAAGACTATGTTTTGGTTAAAAAGCATCCAAAAGATGCCAAAATAAAATAAACTTCTCAAATAAGATCGAGATAATAAGGATTAGCAGATCAAATTTCTTTTATTTTTCTTTTCTGATAGAGACAAACAATCATCAGTAAAATCAGTCCACTCTGTAGGATAATTAGCTGTTTAACAGTCGAGTTGAACGACTCGATGAGGCTTAAATAGTAGAGATCAGAATCTATGTCCTGAAGGTAACAAACTGTGATGGCCGTGCAGAGCGTTTGTCTTATTGTAACTCACACTCTAAATTTTTTAGTTTTTTAAGTTCTGGGCTTGTTTAATTGAAAAAAAAATCTTTATTTTAGTAAACAAATCCTAAATGTAACTTCTCCCTCCTTACGTTTTCATGGTAAATGTGATGACTCATTTAGGAGGAGCGACCTAAATCACAAACGGCCAGGAACCACACAGTCTAAACCTTAAGTTTGTTACACAATGGTGGTCAGGCTGTCGCAACCAGCAGCATCCATGGAAAAAAAAAACAATGAGTACTCAGAAAATGGAGAGCAGGGTGTGTGGGGTAGAAAATATAAGGAAGTCCAACAGAGGAAGAGGCAAAAAATACTGATAACGGTTCCAGAAACGGGCAGGAGGAGCTGAATCGTGGTTCAGGCAAAGAGTGACCTTAAAAACAAACCGTTCACGATCATTTAACGACATGACGCATAAGCAAAAGCTCAGTACGACCTATGAATGTGTCTTATCCGCGCACAGTGATCTTTACTGGGCCAACAAAAGTGCACGCTTGAGGTTTTAAATCAGTAACCGTGCTGACTTTGCAGCATTGCTATTGACTATATTGAATTTGTTGTTTTAAGTTCTTGCACACAAATGTATTACAGTGTCATCTATTGTCAAAACGTTCCCTTTTAACAACTATTGTCCCGTTTTAGCCTAAATTTAAAAACGGTTGTTTTGTAGGTCATACCATATTTTCTGCACTATAGGGGGGCACTGGATTATAAGGCGTACAGTCAATATTTCTGAAACTATATCATATATAGGTTAAGCTACATTAAGCAGTCAGAAATAAGTCTGTCCCTCAGTCTGACTTTATTAATTGCGTTCATAGTAATTCTAATTCTTGTTTGTGACATGCTACACATTAGTTAGAAGTGTTAGCCGCGTTTGAAGCGTTAGCCATGTTAGCGTATTCACAATTACTCCCAATCTTGTTTGTTTTTAACGCATAAAAAACACTGACAGTTAATACAAACATTACTGCTAGTATGCTAACTCCTAACCTTGTTAGCAACATGTAAAAATAACAGTCCGAATTCCCTTCACTACTCACTATGTATAGTGCGTTCCCCATTTTGTAGTGCAGTCTATCTACAACTGCAAAATCCAGGGCCCTAAAATTTCCCAGAAGTCTTTGCGAAAACTAGCATGCATCGATGCTAACTGCATTAGCAAATATAGATCACAATGCATTACGGTAAAAAAAATAAAAACTTGTTTAATGTAATTTTTTAACAAACCATCAACATTTTCATCATTAGAACACAGTTGAGTCACAAATAGATGTAAAATGATGGTATTGACTAGTTTTTTTTACGTCGTAAAATGTTTTGATTAGATTTTTACTTTGCAAGAAAGGTGAAGTCATTTCCGTGAATTTAACAAAAAAATAAGTTAAAAAAAGTAGTAAGCAATAAGTATTTGTTCAATAACAAACGTTCAACTTAATAGTTTATATACCCTTTGTTGACAATTACAGCAAATGTTTTCTGTTGGTCTTACAAAGTTTTTCACAAACTCCTCTAGAGCAGAGATGTTTTGGTCCATTCCTCCACCAGATCTCTTCTAGAGTATTGATGTTTTGGTCCATTCCTCCAACAGATCTCCTCTAGAGCAGAGATGTTTTGGTCCATTCCTCCATCAGATCTCCTCTAGAGCAGTGATGTTTTGGTCCATTCCTCCAACAGATCTCCTCTAGAGCAAAGATGTTTTGGTCCATTTCTCCATGTAGATCTCCTCTAGAGCAGTGATGTTTTGGTCAATTCCTCCATGCAGATCTCCTCTAGAGCAGTGATGTTTTGGTCCATTCCTCCATTCAGATCTCCTCTAGAGCAGTGATGTTTTGGCCCATTCCTCCATGGAGATCTCCTCTAGAGCAGTGATGTTTTGGCCCATTCCTCCATGGAGATCTCCACTACAGCAGTGAGGTTTTGGTCCATTCCTCCATTTAGATCTCCTCTAGAGCAATGATGTTTTGGTCCATTCCTCCATTTAGATCTCCTCTAGAGCAATGATGTTTTGGTCCATTCCTCCATTTAGATCTCCTCTAGAGCAGTGATGTTTTGGTCCATTCCTCCATGCAGATCTCCTCTAGAGCAGTGATGTTTTGGTCCATTCCTCCATGTAGATCTCCTCTAGAGCAGTGATGTTTTGGCCCATTCCTCCATGGAGATCTCCACTAGAGCAGAGAGGTTTTGGTCCATTCCTCCATCAGATCTCCTCTAGAGCAGTGATGTTTTGGTCCATTCCTCCATCAGATCTCCTCTAGAGCAGAGATATTTTGGTCCATTCCTCCTGTAGATCTCCTCTAGAGCAGTGATGTTTTGGTCCATTCCTCCATCAGATCTCCTCTAGAGCAGAGATGTTTTGGTCCATTCCTCCATCAGATCTCCTCTTGAGCAGAAATTTTTTTGTGGCTGTTGCTCGGCAACACAGGCGTTCAACTCCTTTCAAAGATTTCATATGGGGTTGAGATCTAGAGACTGGCTGATGAAAAGTTTTCTCTCTAAATCTGACCATACATAACCCCATTCATTCTTTCCTTCACACTGATCAGTTATCCTGGTCCTTTTGCTGGAAAACAACCCCAGACCATGATGCTTCCACCCCCATGCTTTACAGCAGGTGTTCCTTTGTCTCTTCCAAACACTAAAGTTCTTACCAAGAAGTTCTATTCTGGTTTCATCTGACTATAGGACATTCTCCAATCCTCCTCTGGATCATCCAGATGTTCTCTAGTAAACTTTAGATGGTCTGCACATGTTGTGGTTTTATCTGGAGGTTTTATCTGGAGGACACGTCTCCTCTGCAGAGTTTGTAGTGTGTTACTGATGGTAGTTTTGTTACTTTGGTCCCAGGTCTCTGCAGGTCATTCACTAGGTCCTCCCGTGGGGTTCTGGGATTTTTGTAGATCATTTTGATCCCTTAGGGTGAGATCTTCCCCAGATGGAGGGAGATTATCAGTGGTTTTGGATGTCTTCCGTTTCCTAATAATTGATTAATTTACACCAAACTGCTTATCTATTGGAGATTCTGTCTTCCCAGCCTGGTGCAGGTCAACAATTTAGTTTCTGGTGTCCTTAGACAGCTCTTTGGTGGAGGTTGTGGACAGGCGTCTTTTATATGGTGCCATTAATACCTTGCAAGCAATCTTAAGTTTTTTTTATTATGGTAAACGGTTGTTTTAGTTATCATTTTTTAATTTTTTGATTAACTGCTTTTGATCCTTTTCCTTCAGGCCGACTCCTTCCAAAGAACGTCTACGCGCGTCGCCCGCAAATACTGGTGGAAGAACATAAAGATGATGATCGTCATCGGCGTGATCGTGCTGGTCGTCGTGATCCTCATCATCCTCGCTGCCACCAAGGTTATATGAATCCTGTCCGCCGGAAGAGACCTTCACATTTCAGCTCCCAGAATGACACCGGATGAGCCCCCCCCCCCATCACTGAAGTTCAATCTTTTTTCTGACAAATGTCTTAACACTCCAAGATTTGACAAACTGTAGCAATGAAACACAAATCCAAAGTGTTTAGAATGTTTTTATTGATGCCTTTTTAATGTCCAATACACCGTGTATATATAGTGTAAGTTCTTGTCAAATTCTGTAATAACATGTATTATATGACAGATGATAAAAGAAAAAAAAATGCTGAAACTTCGCGTACACATGTTCTGTTTGTGTGATTTGTAGCAACCAACAATACACTTTAGTAACGGACGAAATGAAGCAACAGTTGAGAACTTAACAGAAAAGGAGGAACAAAGAAATGCTAAAACTTTAAAGCCATCTAAACAAATGCAGAACACTGAAATATTTATGTAAATATAGAGGAAATGTAGGCCTCTGTTTTTGTTTTTAGACGGTCTATCTCTACGTAATGACTGCTGCTGGATCGTGGCTCTGGTCAACGCTCCTCCAGCACTCGGCAGACTTTCATCACTCAAACCTGCGAAACAAAAGAAACGAAACCCGTCAGTCATGCGGGAAAAACAAACTCGCTAGAAGAAATACTAAGAAATATAGGAATCCCCTGTGTTTTAGCGTCCGATATAATAAGGAAAAAACCAAAAACAAACTGGGAACAATTATTTTGACATTTTTACATCTTAAAAAAAGCTAAAAATGGAAGAAACCTTCAAAAATACAAGTTAAAGAAAGCATTACATGCAAATTTCTGCAACTTTTACTATCAAAGGTTATAAGAAGAAAATGTGTTACGGGAAAATTAACAAAAAAGAGGAGTCTTTTCCATCGCTGTCAGTAATACAAAACAGAACAATACAATTACACAACGTAAAAGCACTTTATCCCCCAACACAGTAGAGTCCAAATACGAACCAGCTTTAAGCTGGTGGATTACGGGCTAAATAAGGAAAAACATTTTAGATATGATTAGGAATGAATATATTAACATTAGGAACTGGAAAGTCCAGAGAAAGCTGTTCATATCCTTTAAAAAGCAAGTAGTTAATCTTTCAGATTTAAAGTCATTACTTGTGGGGGAGTAAGGGCCTGTAAAAAATGACAATTACATGTGTAGATTTTACTGTTTACACTTTCAAAGAAATTAAAAATGGAAAGAAAGATGACAAAGCTGGACGTGTCCCATATTGTTTAGTTTAGAAATGCTGATACAGGATGTTGTAAGACCATACCAAATGGCAGCATTCGAGAGCGTATGCTTCTCGTACCCGGTCCGCATTGAGCGGGCCCTGAGAGTATCTGGGAGTCAGCTCATGGCCTGCAAGGAAGCTCCGCTGGCAGGTACAAACAAGGTATGTCAGTGTTAGGAGACATCATACTTCCTTTCGTTTCCTTGCACATCCTTAACTGCAGTACTTTACCTGTTAGCTTTACAGTTAAAAAAAGAAAAACAACGAAGAGGCAGCAGAAAGGCCCGCCCATACAACAACAATAATGGCGCTATGTTACCACTACAGTAAAGCACTTGAGGGTGCTGAGAGAAAGAAATTTACGTAAGAAAAATCATACAAAAAAATTACAAACACCAAAGTTAATGTAGCTAATTTTAGTTGAACAGCAGCGAGATTGTTGTTGTTTCTACATACCTACTTGACGGCGAGGGTTTGCCTCTTTAATACGGTTTGTAACTGTTGGCATGGCCGCCACGCCGTGGCGACTTCCCGTATCCGCCAGACTGATCTGAAAGAGGGACGGCGAGGCCGGCGTTAGAGCGTCTTTCCTGAGGGACGCGGCGCGGGCAGAACTCCTCACCGTAGCCGTAGTAGTTGTTGTATCCAGAGTAATCGTAGCCGCCGTAGCCGCCGTAGCCCTGATTGCCGTAACCGTAGTTACCGTAATTGCCGTAGCCAGGGTTCCAGTAGTTGCTGTAACCCTGGTTCCAGTTTTGGTTGGGGCCTGAAGGTCACATGACACTTTTATCCAATCATAAAAAAACTTCAACAACATCCAGAAGATAAACGATTATTTTAATATTCAACTAATCAATGATTTTTTTCTCAATTAGTCGATTAATTGGGTCATTCGTGAGCTGGATGTAAAAGACACATCTTAACCATTGTTAGTTTTAAATTTGAAGTGTTTAAGCTATATGCTAAATAAAATAAAGACAATTAGGACTTTACAGGATATAAATATATATATTGGCTACGTTTCACATCCGTGGGAGAAGCGTTAATTACATAAATGGTTAAAGAGTTACAATAATTCCAACAGTGTTACAGGTTAACGACTAGAATTACAGTCTGGGTTGAAAAAAATCGATTCATCTAGTTGAATTGATTTAAGCTTAATAAATCAATAATCGATTCATAAAAGATATAAATCGATTTAGCACGATACGCTGAAGTCCGCTAGCTTGATGCTAACATTTAATGGAATTTCCCATAGGACGGCTAATGCTAACACTCGGTTTACCTAAACATGCATTGCACTGAATTGAAGAATCAAAAGAATTGGTGAAAAAAAAATCAGAATCGAATGGATTCAGGCTCTTGTGAATCGAATCGTGTCTGGAAATGATAACCGATATACCCAGCCCTAGTCTATAATCTGGATTAAGACGAATGTGCGATCTCTCTCACCACCGCCTCTTCCTCGGGACCGGGATGAGTATCCTCCTCTGCCTCCCCAGTACTGCTGCTGCTGGTACTGCTCCTTCGACAGCGCCACCTTCACTTCACACTGCGGCGGCCAATCACATTATTCCAGGTCAGAATCCAGAACTTTAGAGGGTTCTGAATCACTTTCTTCATGAACTTTATTAGAATCCAATCAGAAGATGTGATTAAATGAACAGAACTTCACTTTTTTGACCGTTCTGACATATGAGAACTGAATGTTCTCAGATGAAAGCATTTGTTTAATCCTTAAAGATGGCATTAAAGAGAAGCTGCCATGTTATAGTTTACTAAACATCATACCTTGCTGAGGCCGATGTTGTGGTACTTCTTCTCCATGACCTTCTTCACTGCATCTTCTTCTTTGAATGTGATGAAGCAGAAGCCCCTCCGTTTGTTGGTTTTGTTCTCCATGGGGAGCTCGATCGACTCCACCTGTCGACCGAAACAAGACAATGAAGGGTCATGTGACCTCTCAGGTTGCAGCAGCAGGTCTGCAGGTGAGTATACGCGTGTTTAGATTCTTCATGCATCAGAGTTCACTTAAAGAGCAGATAAAGGGTTAAAGAAAGTGAAAAAATCGATTATTATTTCCATGAGCCTCATGTTTCAGGTTTAGGTGATCATGTTAACAGCTGATCTGCTGAAGTCTGTTAACCAGTAACACTTTAATGACTTCATGGTTATAAATGAATCTCTGACTGCACTAAAAGAGGTGATAAAGCATGTGCCAAAGTCGAGGCCCGGGGGCCGGATCCGGCCCTCCAGATCGTTTTATTTTATTGTTATTAATGACCCGATGTTATCTTTAGCTCATGTCTAACTTGTATAATTTTGAGAAAATATATTTTTATGGAGAGTAAAATATAGAAAATGATTTAAGGTTTAAGTTGATTTATTCTGGAATAATATTCCTGCATTTTTATTATTTATTATTATGTTAAAAAGTTACAGTTTTAAAGTTTTAAAAATGACATTCTGCTAGCTTTATGGACTATTTTGCCATTTACTAAGATTTTGAAGGCTTTTTGAAGTTAAATTAGTATTTCAGCTACATGCTAGCTGTTTTGATTAATTTTGGCATTTTTTTTTTATGTTTTTTAGGCTATTTCGGAGTTAGGCTAATATTTACATGCTAGCTATTTTGGCTAATTTAGGTTTTTTTCCAGTAAGTTTTTTAGGCTAGTTTGGCATTTAGCCGATATTTTAGCTGGCTATCAATTTTAGCATCTTCAGCGGACAAATTGAGCTTACAGCATTCACACTCGCATTGTAGCAGGTAATTCTATGTCTAGTTCATAATTATGTAAAAAAGTTACGGTTTTACATTTTTTTAAATGTAGTTTTAGAGTGTTCAATAAATGTTTATCCTGTTCGACCTATTGTGTGTTTTGGATTTTGGCCCTGTGTGCGACTGAGTTTGACATCCCTGTCATACAGGAAACCCGTGTCCTCCTGTCTGAGTAAGTTTCAAAATAAAAGAGATCCCTGACAACATAAAGGCACAAAAGGTTCTCAAGTTAAAGTAAACATCTTAAAGTGAAGAATGTAAAATTTAATGACAAAAATGGGAGAAAAGTACTGAAAAGATTTTTTTAAAATGTGGGTTTGACATTGAGCTTCATGTCTCAAACGGAGACAAAACCTCTGAAATTCCTTGATGAAGTTCATGAATAAAGATGATTTAAACTGTGACGGAGGATCAGAGAACTGTTGAAGCGGACCATAAAAATGACACCAACCTCTCCAAAGGCACCGAAGTACTCTCGGACCTTCTCCTCTGGGGTGTCTGGAGACAAACCACCAACGAAGACTTTCTTCACCGGCTCCTTGCTCTTCATGGCTTTGGCTTTTTTAGGGTCGATCACTTTTCCGTTTAGTTTATGTTCTTTCTGTGACGCCACCTTCAGAAAGCAAATAAACACAGAAAATGATCTTTAAGACTGAAAATCAAAGCTTTTTCTTTATGTTTACTTTTCTTTTTTACTTTTTTAACTGTAGAATGATGCATAAGAACAGGTTTTTAATTCAAATTTTACTCTAAACTGATTCCAATAGATTTATTTTGAAAAACATTTTGTGGAAAAAGTTAAAGATCTGATTTGCCTCTTTGTCACGGTGCAAAGAAATATGATTACTGATATCAGTTCATCTAAAATCTTTTTAATATAATTTGTAAATAATGTTGTTGCTTTTTTTTCAAGTAGGAAATGAGTTAGCCTTCAAAATAAAAGAAAACTGTGCAGCTGGAAAACGGCTTCATCAATTTAATTTCGGTACATTATTCAAATTCAGTAAATTTATTTAAACATAATTTTGTATCTTAAACCTTTTGTATTCATTATGAAATTAATTTTCCAGTAACTATTGATCTAAAGTAAATAAAAGTGGAAGTTTTATGAATTCTCATATTAAAACAAAAAAATGTTTTGTTTTTTTGTCAGTAAAAATTAAACAAAGTGCTCAAAATAAATCAATCTGATTTGAAAGAAGATTGATTAGATTTTTTACTTGCAACCTAGTAAAAACAACATTTAGACATCGAACAGAATTGAACCTTTTCAACACTTTCAGCCTCTTTGAAGAGCACAAAGCCGAAACCCCTGGAGCGTCCGGTCATGGGGTCCAGCTTTAACGTGCAGTCCACAACCTCCCCAAACTTTGCAAAGTAATCCTTCAGGTCTTTCTTGGTGGTGTCCCAGCTCAGGCCTCCAACAAACATCTTCCTGTTAGCAAACAAACGTTTGTCGTCATTATAATAAGAATCATTTTTCAGGTTACTGCTGATTTTCTATACATGAAATATCAAAGGCGTTAAAGGTGTGATGATAAAAATGAAGCACAATGTTTTATATTCTAACAAATCCTAGAGAACACACAGTCAAATTTATCAGCTTTTATTTTCTTCTTTTATAAAACTGATTTATTTTGTGTATTTTTTCCATTTTATTTTAATTTTTTTAGCCGCTGTAATTGCCGCTACCTAAAACAAAACCAAAAAAAAAATTGTCAATTAAACTTTCAAGATCCACTCAGATGGAAATATTGTTTTAAACATGTTCTTGGTGCATTTTTCTGATGATTGAGGACATAAATAAAGAAAATTTAAACTAGAATTTAATTTCTGAGCATTTCTTTACTGAAATTGATGTTAAATCAAGAAAACATTTGTAAAATATCGCATTTGTGACGTAGAAAATATGATGGGTGGGACCACAAGCTCCGCCCCGTTCAGATGCATCCACTTGTAAACAAATAGATCCATGAACGTCTTTGTTTTCCTCATCTGAGCTGGAATCGGGATCCAAACTGTACGGCTGGATGGCTCCAATATTGGTCGCCACGATATTGTTTTTGCACCGGTTATGTTATGTTGGGGTTGGGAGGGCCTGGAAGTTAGTGGGAGAGCAAGTAAACAGAGAGCTTATGGGTGATGGGAAGGGGGAACGGGGTTGCTCTGAGCCAGTGGCCCAACCCACATCTCAGGTGAATTTCTAATAAACTAATGCTGCTCTGCAGAAAATGTGTCCAACAAAACGACACGATTTATATCTACATCAATTTTGGCTAATAATAGCATAATTATCAACATTAAAAGACCACTGAAAATGGATCAAAAGATGGTCAGATTGGAACGGATGGTTTTGAAACGACGCCGCAAACACTAAATAAATAATCTGAAAAATGACAACCAAAAAAAAAAAAAATCAAATGTTCCTTCATCCGCAGCCCCGTGGAGAACCGCGCAGCTCTCCCGTCATCTGCGTCTCTGTGCGGGAGGCATCACGTTACCCTTCATCCTCCTCGTTTTTGCTGGCGTCGATCCTCGATCCCTCGGCCTCGTCCCCCATCAGGCCGCCATCCCCCTGAGCTGACATCGGGTCGTCATTGTTAGCCTCTCCATCCTCCTCCATCCTCATCATACTTGGGTCTTCGCTAAATTCATAATCTTCAGACATCTTGATGTCTTATTGAGAAGTTCGAACGCTAGTTTGAGTGGAAATGATAGCGGAAAAAAACTCAAACGTAATTTTGATCCAAAAATAAAATAAATTCGATTTAATTTAAGCTAACTGCTAAGCTAGCTAACTGATTAGAAATAACAAACGCCGCTGTTCTAAAACAGGAAGAGGCTAGCTCCGCGTATTCACAGTTATCCCCAAATTCAAATCGATAAAGACAACGTCCGGGTCTCTAAAGATGCATTTGTTTTAGGTCTAAAAATGTTTAAAGATATTTTTCATCCGCTATTTTGTTTTCATCGCCAGTCTTTTTTTTTTTTTTGTCTTGCTCTGCAGATCCAGAATGAAGGTTTGTGTGTTGAGCGCCACCTGCTGCAGCGGAGATGCAACTGCAGGACGAATAGTAAAGAGAATCTGAGGAACTTCATTTAACAAACATGATCACTAATTAAAATACGTTTATGCCGAGTTTTAGTTAGAGTTAAGAATCTAAATATGAAAAAGTTACACGATTGCCCCATAAAAAATACTGGAAATTATTTCGAAACTTAGACATCAATTACAGAAACAAGCAATTAAAAAACACAACAAAACAGGAGTATTTTCAAACCATTATCAAATCCTTATTCAATTTGTTTAAAAAGGACGGCATGAATAGAAATAAAACAAGAAATAATAATAATAATAATAATAATAATAATAATAATAATAATAAAATGTTGTGAAAAAATGAGAAACCGTTTTTATTTTTTTAAAGATGCAAGCATTTTTTTTACTAACACAAAACAAATAAAATGTAAATAATAAATGGCTTATGTAAATAAATAAAAATCTGCTGTGTGTTTTTTGCCTGTTTCTGATTCAAAAACTATTAAACAAAACAAAGAAAAATAAATCAACTTAAAAATACAATTTTAAACTTATTTGTCTTAATAAATATCCTCAATCATCATAAAAATACAAATAGAACATGTTAAAAATATAATTTTCTTTGGAGTGGATCTTTAAAACACTAGAACTTTAACTTGAGATAAGATTAAGATAAAATAATATTAAAATAAAATAAAAAGATTAAGATAAGATAAGAAAAAAACCTACATGTTCAAGAATGAATCAATGAGAGAGTTGGGGGGCGGTATGGATAGCGAAGATGTGTATTTTTTAGTCAGCGAGAGTCATTAAATATTATGTCCTCTATTTTTAGGATGAAATGTTTAGTTTTAGAATAATTTAAGTAAAATAAAATGTGATCTGTAGTTTCAACATCACCATTCTCAGAAAGTACATTTATTATTATCCAGATTTAATCTTTGTTTTCGTGGAAAATATACTACTATTTTAGAATGAACTTTTATACTGAAAGGGTTCCACAAAAACGGAAGTTCTAGATATCTGCAGCGCCACTTACCGACGCGGAGGCTAAACTAGCGATGCTGAACATGTGAGCTGGGTGATTGCTTTGTAAGGGTAGTTGGCATCGGGCTCATGTCACAGACAGGTTCTGTCAACCCTAACACTTTAGAAGTTGGTCAGTGTTGATTTTTCTGACCGGCCTGGAGGAGCAGCGAGTCTCCATTGGACCGGACCGGACCAGACCGCTGGCTGGCTGAAACCCTGCGGTGCCGCCGCTGTCCTTTAAGCTAACACCAGCTAACTCCAGCTGCTTCTTTGTGATCAACAATGGCCTCTGTCTCCATCCCTGCCTGCACCGGTGCTCTGTTGCTGGACATTGAAGGCACCACCACGCCGATCACGTTCGTGAAGGTAAATCTGCGGGCTGTTTTCTGCCTGCGGTGCTGGGAGGGCTGCGGTCATGCTAACGGATCCAGAATGAAAACAGCAGATTTTTAACATGCACTACAATTCTAGTAATATTTAAGGCTTTAATTGTGCAGATGGTGTATTTTAGTTACCCGTTTTCTCATAAATACTGAAATAACCGAATAACAACAATGTGGTGCCTTCACGGCCTTCGTATTTCCGAGCTTCTCCTCTTGTAGTCATTTATCCTGTTTACATGCACACGAACGACCACACGCTCATGATCGGATTTCTCACGATATGGTTAGAAAAGTGACCACATGAATGAAACTGTAATGTTCATCATCCGATAGTGTTCGTGAATGAAATGTCACATTAACGTTTATAGTAAGGCAATACTTTTTCTGCCTCCCTTTTACATTTTGTAGTTTTACTTCTGCGCATGTGTGAACGAAACGAAGGGGACGGAAGTCACGTGAGACCCTAAAGTATATCCATTAAACATCTAAAAATAAAAAAAACATAAATACACAAAATTAACTCATTGACTGTATGGTTCTGATTTAACTGATTGGTAAAAAAATGTTTTTGCATTTTTATTTTTCATACATTTTATTGTGGTAAAATACAAGAGATCTAATGAAATCTCTTAAAAACTGGTTTGATTTATTTAAAAAAAAAAAAAACCTTTAATGTGAATATAACTTCTACCAGGTGTTATTGAATATTAAAAAGTAAAACTAAACAATTAAACTCCTGACATTACACATAAAAAGTATTTGGTGTTTTGTTATTTGTACATAAACATGACATTTTGTGCAACAGTAAAAATCCTCCCAAAAACATCTATGCATTCATATAACAGACGATCTATTGTTTCAGTATTAATATCACAGAAAACAAAAACGTAACAGCTCCATGCGGGTAAATATCTTTCATAATTGTGAAATGATTTCTTTGCACTTTGGTGCAACAGGAAAATTAGCAAACTGAGAATGTAACTCTTCCTCTTGTGTAATTGTGTAACATTCTCTAACAAACAAAAACACATGAATTAATTGTACTATTGTGTAATAGGATTGATCAGTAAAAGAAGCAAATCAACAATATTACTAAGACTGAAGAATATTTGGAGCAAAGATTGATTATTTTTTATAATATTATATTAGATTCTATTATTTAACTTAAATCCATTACAAAAAATTGCTATCAATTATTTCAAACTATGAATAAATACTCTGATCCAACCAGTTCTGTAAAATAAAGATTATATAGTTTCCGATAGTCATCGTCTCATTTTAGAATGACACTGGTACCACCTAAATCAGATCAAATTTGTGACGGTAAATGAAACTAAACACTTTTATCTTTTTCTAAATTCAAGCTCTAAACCAATTAATTTGAATGGCATCATCTACACTTTCAAACTGAACAATCCATCATCATTAGGATGATTGCTCCTTCATTCATGTGAAGAGTTTTGCATTTCCTGAGGAACTTTGAGTTTGGTTGGTTGATTCGGGTTTAGGGATAGACAATTGGCAGATGACAAGGTAGACAATCGGGAAAATGTGGTTAAATGTGGTTAAATGTGGTTCATACCAAATTGGTCAGATTGTGATTTGGATCTGATGTTTTTATTTTCAGGACATTTTGTTTCCTTACATCAGGGAGCATCTGGAGGATTATCTGTCCACTCACTGGGAGGAAGACGAATGCAAAGAAGACGTTTACCTCCTAAAAAAACAGGTGAATATCATCCACCAGCCGTGCTGACGTGTAACACGGTCTGCAGGTTCCTGCTCAGCCGGCCTGCATTTCAAGCCCCTCCCTCAGTAACAACGTCTGCTTGCAGATTGAAGAGGACATGAAGCAGAACCGAGCATGCGCGGTCCACGTCGTGGACCAGACGGTCCACACGGATGAGGAGAAGGCCATCAAGAAGGTGGTGGAGGACGTGCTGTGGCAGATGGCGGCGGACCGGAAGAGCACGGCGCTCAAGCAGCTCCAGGGTCACATGTGGAGGGCGGCGTACGCTTCTGGGAGAATCAAAGGCGAGTAAGTACGCTTCTTCTCCTTCTCCGGTTCAGATCCACTCGAGTGTTTCATCTGAGCGGAAGAGGTTGACGTCATGTTCCTCCAAACAGAATCTATCCAGACGTGGTTCCTTCCATCAAGAAGTGGCGAGAACGCGGCCTAAAGGTCTACATTTACTCCTCTGGAAGTGTGGAGGCGCAAAAGCTTCTCTTCAGATACTCAGTGGAGGGAGATGTTGTAGAAGTAAGCCGCTCTGCTGACATTTACATGGATTCGAATGTTCATTTCTTCACCATTTGACTTTTTTTTTCGTCAGTTATTCGACGGTCACTTTGACACCACGATAGGAGCTAAAGTAGAAGCTAAAAGCTACGAGAGGATTGCAGAGAAGATTGGCTGCCAGCCTGAAGAAATCACCTTCTTGACAGATGTGGCCAGAGGTGAGCTTGTTGACTGAAGTTATAGATGATACTGATTTCACAGAAACATGAAGGTTTTTCCTGATTTAAGACACAACTTTGTGTGAAACAAGTTCAGATCCTGTTGCTGTTTTCGACAAAGCAATCTGAACTAACAGCCGTAAGCTAGTCAATATGAAAAAAAAAACAAACTGCATCCACTGCTTGCTGAGGAACTTTGCATACTCCAGAAAGATCTACTGCTTTATCCAACGGGGGTAATCCTATTGACTCTATATGAGAACTGGAGTGAGCGAGTGTGATGTCACTCACAGAAAGCGCTTTACTTCAAACTCAAACAAGTCAATTTAGAAGTCATTTTTTATGATACTAACAACAACATGTTGGGAGTCAGACGTCGTGAGTCTTCGTTTCTATGGTAACCACTCTCACAGTCGGGAGCGAGCTTGTTGGAAGGCCACATCATTACCACTTGAAAGTGAACAAAGTCTGTCAGACATTTTGAATGTTGGTTGTGGGGGCTAGCAGGCTCCACCTACTTTAATTGAGGTATCTGATTGGTCAGAAAAAATAGCCAGAGGCGAGGTCCACTGCTAAGAACAGGAGCAGAGACGAGAGCCATCTGGAATCTCTCCTGCTTCCCCATAGGGGAGTGGAAAAAACAACACATGAATCACACTGCACCAAACAAGGAGAACTAGATGAAAAATAGATGATAAAGAATAAACTCTACCGCTTGGCTCATTTAAGCTCAGGTTCAGATTTTTACAGCAAACAAAACAATATCCTTTTACTATATGACTTTATATATGTCATGAAGTCTGATTTTTAACGATTGACTATATCTATTGTAAAAATCTACTGAAAACATGAAAATCATCGTCGGTTTCAACTGCAGCCGAGTTCAGAAGTGAAACATCTATTTACAAATAGGACATTTTTAGGTTGCTTTTTATCTCGTTTTTGTAAAAGTACAACATTGGTGTATAGATTGCAGTGCACGTCAGATATCATCAAAGCTTGTGGTATCTACATCTCTATGCTAACAGGCAGCCTCGTGCTTTAATTCGAGCTTTAGCTCCAGTGTTTATAATCTTTTGGACATCGTAACTCTTTGACCGTTCTGTGCCGCATCGAAGAGCATTTATTTAGGTAGCGTTAAAGTGTTAATGTAGCGCTGGGCAATATGACGATAAATATTGTGTGGGCGATAAAAAACTGTCTATTGTGCTATTTCTCTAATATCGTTTTTGTTTAGTTTTATTGCTGAACTTTGGCACAAAAATGTGTTTTCCTACAAAAAAAAACGTGAAATTGTTGAGTACTTCAAAACAATGTTTCTCATTTTTTTACTATTCAGTTTGATTTTACTTGAATATATTGTCAGATGAAAGTAAGTAATGACAGTTTTTGGCACTTTTCCCCCACTTTTTTATACTTTATCGTGATATATATCGTTATTGTGATATAAAACGTTCTGTATCATGATATATCATTTTTTCCATATCGCCCAGCACGAGGTTAAGGTGAAAACCGAAGCGTTTCGTTGACTCACCGGCTGCTTTGTGGTTCCAGAAGCTAAAGCGGCAGAAGAAGCCGGGCTCAACGTGCTCCTGGTGGTGAGGCCCGGAAACCTGGAGCTGACGGAGGAGGAGAGCGCCCACTACAACCTGATCACTTCCTTTAGCCAACTTCAGCTGACGGGCCGGGCTTAACGCCGTGACTCCCTCCCCACACCACCGTCCGCCCCTCCTCTCCCTGTCTGTGTCAACCCCCCCTCCAGAGGTGGTTGTGCAGCAGCCTCTCGTGTTCAGAGCATCACAGGAAGTGGAAAGACTCTGTAGATAGAAGAACAATCAAGAAGACGGCACAAAATCTGTGAGGTTTTTCTGGCTCCAACTCCTACCTGGACTGTGGATTTGACCTTCCAGCCGACGTGTGTCATTCCTTTGTAAGCATTACCTGGCTGTACATTTTAAAAAGGTGTTTTCCTTTAATCCATGTTTTAGTAGAAGCACAGTGTAGACGCACTCGGAGCTGCTGCCGAATGAAAACTCACTTCAGACCTCGACTCCCTCGTCAGAGAACCGCATTTATTGAAATGTGTCTTCAGTGTTCCTCTATAATGTGGATCATGGAAACAGAACTTTGTATTAATCCAGAAACAAACTTCGAATAAATGCCTTGTCTTACACAGAAATGTGTCTCTTTTAGTGCTTCAAAGTTGAACTTAAATTAAACCAAATTCTTCAATTGATCTGCACAGAAGAAACAACACAATCTATTTAAAAGCCCAGTAGACAGCTGGAGGAACGCCATAAAAACGGGCTCGGCTTCCGTGGAACCCTACAACCGTTGGAGTTCTTGTTCCAACATTGATGTCCCAGAATCCTCTGGGGGCTCCGGCTGGTCGGTGCAAACCGCGTCAAAGTGGCTGTGGCGAAAGTCGATGGCGAAAGTGCCAACGTAGATGAGGAAGAACATGACCAGAGCCCACTGACACTGAGCGGCTCGAGGAAGGGAGAACATGATGAAGACTGCGGCGGGGCGTCAAGGGTTAAAACGGGAAGGGAGGGCAGCAGACGGAGCAAAGGTTTCCATACGCAAAGAAAGCTGCAGATAAATGAGCAGCTTCATTAGAAAAACAAACATCGGACTCTCCTGACATCAGAACGGGATTACTTTGTTAATCTATCTGCAGATGAGGGATTTGTTAGCATGCTGAGGAGAAACATCCGTCCAAAAGGAGACTTCATCTTTTCCATTTTAACTGCAGCCCAAACACACAGTTAGAAAACCCATAGGAAACTATTTACCCAATGAGATTGTTGCTCCATTAGGACTATAAAACTACTCATATTTATAGTAAAACCATTTATTTAAAGGTTAACCACGCCCCAAATAACCTTTTTTGGCTTTTGACTTCTATAAATGGGGCTTTAAAAGTGCTGTCACTGCCAAATTTTTGACAAATTAAAATAAAATTGAAAATATCGTCAAAAACTATCTGTGTGCTGCCCCCTAAAGGTTGAATGGAGGTATTACAGTTGAATTTAGTGATTGGTCAAACCATGTACGTTTCAGAAGTCTGACATCATGATCTGCAGCTCCAGTGATAGGCGTGTTTGAGATCCCCAGGCGCTGCGCAGATCGCCTGGATTGCGGTGCATGTTGGTTAGTTTCTTGCACTGACGTCAAATGTGCGCCGTCACGAAGTATCGCGAGAAAGGGGCGGGTTCAAGGCGCCTTCCTAAGCCAGCGCAGCCAGAAAATAGGTACTGCGCTGGCTGCATGCCGCCTTGATGACTACAAAACAATGCATTGTGGGAAACTGTGTCCACACAATTCTTGTAGTTCGGTGTGAAATAACTGGTGCTAAATGAAGGACATCGGTGTATTTTTTTTACTTTTTCTGGAAGGTAGTGAATCACTGATGAAAAAATAAACAAGATTTCAAATAATCTGTGGTTATATTTGCTATTGTTGCCTCTAAAACCTAACTTTAATTTAATTTTATTTATGTATTTGGGACAATGCACATGCAAAAAATCCCGCGGCTATTTAATTAACAGTTTTACTCTGAAATATGTTAAAAATAATATAAAAGACAAAACAGCACAAATCATACTAGGAGGAGTGGCTTATTAACTTTCAGCCGAATGGTAAGGACAACCCCCAACTCCTTGATCTCATACAGTCTCGTCGTTCGCCCTCATCTCAGGCGCCTTTCCCCGCCCCCTTCAGCAGCAGCTTAGTCTCGCCGACGATGCAGGCGAGGCGCTGGGGATCTCAAACACACCTAATGATAACAGTCCTGGCCCTAAGCCCCGTCCCTCTGACTGGATTTTCACATTTCGCATGTGGGCGGAGTCAGCCTCCAACTTCCCTGTTTGGTTACACTTTAAACTTTTATTGTTATTTCTATTATATCTTTTTTAAATTGTTATTTTTAATCGTAACGATCTGATGTGATATTTGTCTTTAAACAGTTTTCGTTGAAAGTGGATTTAGCTAATAAAGAATCATTTCCAATATTTAAGCTGGGAGTGGGGGTGGGACTAGCATCTTCAGCTATCAGCACTAGCATCCTCAGCAGCCAAATTCAGCTAACAGCATTCACAGGTAATGTTATATATCTAGTTTTTTTAGTTAGCTTAAAGCTAATGATGGTTTAGATTTTGCTTTACATCCAGTTTGTCGAGTTAGTCGACTATTAAAATAATCATTTATGACCAATCAGAGACTTGGATTTGGTAGTGATGTTTTGGTAGCGTCTTTTTCAAAACATGGAACCAGTTAAAAAGTTATCATGAAGGAGAAATTAATTTTTGTGGTTTGTTCCTTGAAGGAAGTTTATCAAACATTTACGCTTTCTTTGAGCTTTTGTGTCTGAAAGGATACTGTACTTCAATGCCAAGCAGAGAGTGATGAGTCCAGACAACAGGAAGCGAAGGGCGCCGACCTTCTTCCCCTCGCCCTTCAGGTTCACTCTCAGCGTGATGCCAGCCTGAAGCCAGCAGTACAACAGCCCCATCCCGAACGTCAGCAGGGTGCCAGAGTCGTGAATCCTCGTCAGAATAAATAACTGCAAACATCAGTCGGTCAGAGAGCGGCGGTCACGATGGGAAGCCATTCCTGTCAGGAGCGACAATCACCTGGAAGTTCCCAACAATCGTCATTCCGAAGCAGGAGGCGGAGAAGAGCACCAATCCAGCGATGTTCAGCCAAGCTCTGGCTAACCTGTTCTTCAGCTGCAGGTATCTGAGGAAGCCGATGACCAACCCTGAGACAGAGGAACAGCTACAGGTGACTTGAAGCTCGGTTAAGACACCAGTGATGGAGTTCTACACGAGTCACTAGAAGATATCTGTACCTGCAAACGCTGCCAGGTTCATGACCATACTGAAGTAGCAGCTTCCTGGTGGGAAGTTTCCTGTTACACTGGGAGAGGAAAAAAAGGGCGGAGTTTAAATCTGCAGAAGTTAATGAATGAAAATGACGCAAGAGGATGAAGATTACCTTATGAAGGGAGGATACAGGGATTCATTTCTGTAAAAAAAAAAAAAACTGTAAAAAGAAGTAGGCGCAGTAGGCGAGGTCACAAAAGTGGCGTTTCAATGTTGCTCGTATATTTCTTTACTGAAATATTGTGAAAATACATGATACAAATCATTGGTTCAGGCTGAACTAAACAACATGGCAAACGATGTGAACTTAGTTTCACAAAAAATAAAAAGGTTGCTATGGACACTATGGATTCGTGTATTTTTATGGTATTCATAAACTTTATAGTTTTTAAAAATATTGAGCAAATATACACATAGATGAGAAAGTCTTTAAATTTCAAAATTTTAAATAGATTAGCAATAAGCCTTTAAATATATTCATGGGCCACGCGTTCATTTTTATAGTAATTATATAAAAAAAAACTGGAGTTTGCCTAATATTCTAGCAATAGACTAATAGTTTTGACTACCTTTTTTGGCTAATTTGCCATCTACTGAGGTGTTTTATGCTAATTTGGAGTTTAGCTAATATTTTAGTAACATGCTAACATTTTTGACAAATTTAGCTAGCAGAGGAATTTTAGGCTATTTTGGAGTTTAGCTAGCATTTAAGCAACAAGCTAGCTTTTTGGCTAATTTGTTATCTACTGAGGTTTTTTTATGCTAATTTGGAGTTTAGCTAATATTTTAGTAACATGCTAACGTTTTTGGCTAATTAGTTTTCAACTGAGGTTTTTATAGGCTAATTTAGAGTTTAGCTTCTATTTTAGCAACATGCTAACGTTTAAGGCTAATTTGTAATCTACTGAGGGTTTTTTATGCTAATTTGGAGTTTAGCAAATATTTTAGCAACATGCTAACGTTTTTGACAAATTTAGCTAACAGAGGAATTTTAGGCTATTTTGGAGTTTAGCTAGCATTTAAGCAACAAGCTAGCTTTTTTGGCTAATTTGGCATCTACTCAGGTTTTTTTTGGGCTAATTTGGAGATTAGCTCTTATTTAAGCAATGTGCTAAATATTTTCACAAAATTGTCATGTATAAGGGATTTTTTAAAAACTATTCAACTGTATTTTTTTCAGAAATGTAGGTCAACTTCAGAGTTCTTTCATAGTTTTTTAACAACATTTCCAGTCTTTTAGCAAATTTAACATCTTGCAAATAGCTTTAGCATTTTCAGCAAATCCTTTCAGCAATTATAATAACTTGTGTCTCCATTTTCAGCAAAAACCTTCAGCATCTTCAGCGACTACTTTCAGCAAAAAACATTCACACCATCGCAGGTAATACAACTTTTCCAGTTGTTTTTTCTGATCCATCTGCTGTTTTGAACAGAGCTATGGTTACTGGGTGCGATCGATAAAGTTCTATTTGAAACATGGAATGATCATCTGGAGCACCTGAAGGAACAGTCCTACCTGCTGTGGGAACCCAAAGGCACTACGATGTTGTTGTAAAGAGCTGTGAAGTATCTGCAACAGAACAAAAGAGGAAATGCTTTGATAAAGTTAATCACACAGAAGTGAAGAATCGGATAAAAACACATCACATCCACGTGATTTTGGTATTTTTCTGATGACGTGAATTAATAAATTAGGATTATCATTGCATTTCTGAGTATTTCTTTATTTAAGTTGGTGGTCCCCAACCTTTTTCAGGCCACAGACTGGTTTAAATTAGATAACATTTTCACAGACTGGTCCGAACAGGGCTTCTTCTTTATTATGAAAATCTATTTTCAAAATAAAATACGTTTGAGTGATGGTGAAGTTCTGGTGGACTCACACAGCCCAAAGCCCGGTGGCAGTGCCGATGGAGAAACCAAGAGGTAGAAGAGCCCAAGGACTGAAGCTCCGCATCTTCTATGGGTCTGAAAGTACAGATGGAGAAACATTATCTGATATGAACAGGACGGGTTGGAGAGAAACATCTTCTAATAAACATTATATAATGCCTGATGATTTACTAAGTATCCTTATCATTATCCTGTAAATAAAAAAAGACACAATATACCAGATGTTTCAACAACCCAGGACCAGTGTTGCTAGATTGGCGGTTTTGATTCTGACTTTGTTGGTCATAATTGCTTTGGACAGTGGACAAATGTCTGACAGGTTTGGGTTGGGTTCTGTGGTTTTCAGTTCCTTATTAAGATGTGTTTCGACCTGGGACAGGCAGGCAGGATAGACAGTGCTTCACCTGCCATCAAAATAATTTCATAAAAATGTGTCAAATAGTTTATTTTAAAATTAATATGCATGATTCATCACCTTTATCCTCAAAATCATTGACTTTTGTGTATTTCCTGTTCAGTTTCTGCGTACATCATGGCAGATTCTGCAATCCCATACAAACTGGGTTGATCCCAGTGCCTTTGGTTTACCTATTGTAATATGTTTATTATTCTTTATAGATTCTTGACATTTTTACTACTTGTACTCACTTTCCATTGAACAGGTAATGTATTTCCCATTTATTTAGTGTTTAGCTAGGAGCTTATAACCCCGCCCACTGTAATTTCTATGTCACGTATCTAATTTATTTATTTATTATTATTTTATTTGTCCTGATTCCCAACAATTTAAATAAAGAATTACAATTTGAATCTTAATTTTCTTTACACATCTCCTTCATCATGAGAAAAATCCCACACAAAAATATTAAAAACATCAAAAACACAATTTTAATCGGAGTGGATCCTTACTATAAAACATCAATAATTTGCTTTATGAATACATACATGTTTTTGGGAGGATATTGCACATAATTTCCTGTTTATACACAATTAGAAAAACAAATTGGTGTAATCTCAGGTGATAAGTTATCTAATTTAGCTCCTAATGTATAATCAATACTCCAAAGCCTTTTAATACATTTCATTAGGACATTTTCTAATATTTTACTTCACTTAAATTCCTGAAAAGTAAAGAAAAATTGGTGAGTTGTTTTTTTAGATGACTTTAAGGCGGGAAAACCGTGACTCTACCTGGCAACCCTGCCCAGAACCATCTGTTTTCTGTTTCCACGCTTCTTAAATTAACTTGTTTGACATTTACAATCTATTTTTTATCAATTTATCTTTAATAGACCCCATACAAAACCCGCCAAATATTGACATTTATCGCATTTTCTGTCAATTTCAGTTACTAATTTTACCTTATGCAGAAAATCGCGTTTCTTAGAATATAATGTGTATTTCAGATGACGATTATAGCATAATAAAGAATATATTCTACCATAAATGTAAGAATCAGAATTTAAAAATCAGTTTCATTTTACCTGAAGTCATCTGGGTTTGACGGTTCCAAAATCAGCTTTCTGCTTCTTATGTCGAATCCGTTTTATAACAAAAACAAATACACTGTTTCCAAGCCGTCAGTTCTGTGACCGCTGTTTTGTTTTATGTTCTTTTTAATTAACTTTACACCTATATCGTGAATTGGAATGGTTGTATTCCGCAGACCGGACACCGGACACATAAACTGACTTAGCTGACGTCATGATCACGTGTGGATCCATCTGACCAATACCTGTTCTTCTTCCTCCCCTTCAAAGTTAAAGCATGCAGGGTTTTTTATTACGAAAATCTAAAAGGATTTCTCAAAATCAACTTAATTATCTGTTTTATTTTATTTTCAATGTTAGTATTATCATCTAAAAAGACTTGTTTTATTTATAATGATGAGAACACAATAATAAAATGAAATGTTTTAAAGAACGGCGACACTATAAACTAGTCTACTAAAGTGCAATTAAAGTATACCAAGACTCTTCCAAAAGTTACTTGAAGTTGACTTTTTATATACTATCTATATATTGCATTCTTAAAATGTTATAATTTGTTTGAAAATTTATTTAATTCTTCCTACAGTACACATCATTGATATAATATATAAATTACCCATACATTGTGTTATTCACTATAATTATACTTCAGTATACTTAATAAAATAAACATCAAGTGTACCACTTTTTGCTAGTGGAAAAGAATAAAGAACACAAAGAAAAAATAAATCAAAACAGAACATAAACAAGAATTGAATTTCAAAAGCGACATAAAGTGAATGTCAAACAACATTTTATTCGATACAAATAGTTATTAATAAGGATTTGGATTTGGGTTAAGACACAAAAATGTTTAAGAAAAGCTTTATAAAAGTCAAGTGACAATTATTATTTTTAGACAAAGGGTGGTCAGGTGTCCAAAGACGACAATTGCAATTTAAACTTAAAATTAAAAAAATCCAAAGAGGAAAAACAATAATTTTAAAAATAGCAAAATTAGTTTAAAGTTATTTAAAACTTCAAACACTCTAACTTATATTGGTACGATTTGAATTAAAATCAGCTCAAACATTGATTTTTTTTTTTTTTATCTTCCAGAAGGACCACACTTTAGCGCAGACACATTATTTCTGCCCTCAAACTTTTTTCAAGATCTAATCTGGGTGAAAATAACAGATGTGCTTCATTCTAGTACTATCAATAAAAAAAGGGGAGAGACAATAACCATTGATATTTAATATAACTGATTTGCTCTTGCTTAGAAAAATTACTTTACTAAGCTCAGATCTCAGGTTTTAGCTGAATGCTTGTAATTACAATGTTAATCATATTTGCTAGACATTTTTGAGGCCTCTATCTCGTTAGCATAATCCAGGGGTCTGCAACCTACAGCTCCAGAGCCACATGTGGCTCTTTTATCTCTCCATGGTGGCTCTCTGGCTGAAGAAAGATAAAATGATGGTAATTTTCAAAAAAATGTAGAGTTTAGCTTCTATTTTAGAAACATGCTAACATTTTTTGCTGTTTTTTTGTCCACTGGAGGCTTTATGCTAATTTGGAGTTTAGCTAATGTTTTAGAAAAAATCCTAATGTTTTCAGCTAATTTGTTATCTACTGACATGCTAACATTTTTGACTAATATTTGTTTACTGAGAAATTTGAGGCGATTTTGGAGTTCAGCTAGTAATTAAACCACAAGCTAGCTTTTTTGGCTAATTTGGCCTCTAATGAGTTTTATGCTAATTTGGAGTTTAGCTAATATTTTAGCAATATATGCGAATAGTTTTGGCTAATTTGTTATCTACTGGAGATTTAATGCTAATTTAGAGTTTAGCTGTTCTTTTAGTAAAATGCTAACATTTTTGGTTGACTTAATTTACAGAGGAATTTTATCCTAATGTGGACTTCAGCTAAAAATTAAGTAACAAGCTAGATTTTTCGCTAATTTGACCTCTACTAAAGGTAAAGGGTAAAGATACGGCTCCTTCTGATCAGTAGAAAACGAGACCAAATGGCTCTTTTACTGTTAAGGTTGCCGACCCCTGGCATAATCCAAATTTACCTTAAAAACCCAGGTTTTCTGCCCTGTGGTTCCTCATCATTCCACTAGGGGGAGCAGAAAGACTTTTCCTGATCATTTCAAGATGGCTGCGTCCGTAAAATGTCAAATATACTTTTGCCGGGAAAAATGTTGCAAATCTTCTAAACTTTGTGTTGAAAATAGTTCATCTATTGTTATTGATTTTTTTTACATGTGTCTACAGAACACTTTTTTAATAATATAGTTATGGCATGTTAAAACTTTGGGGACATTCTGTGTTAGTGTTTTATTTTTTTTATACCTTTGTGCGTTTGTGTTTTATACCATGATCTGACTTCAAGTTGTTTTCATGTAAACCTTTGTGTAGTGTGGAAAAAAAACAATAGAAACACAATGCTGTAAATAAATACTATTTATTGAAAATACTGCCAGTTTTCAATCTAAAACAAAGACTTTCTTTTACGAACAGCAAAGTGAGGCTGACCGCTCAGGCTGTCAAAACAGCTGGAATGAAAATCAAGTAGAAGTTTCCCTCCGAGGTTCAGATAATCACCAGATAATCACCTTCAACGACTCATTCGAGCATGCACACCTTAAGATTCCAGAACAGCCAGTTCTCATGTGATTACATGGATAAAAACGAGAAGAATGGGGTAAAACATTAGGATGTGGCACCGCACTGACGATGTGCTGGTCCAGAGTGGTAACCACGACAACCGCAGTGGTGAAAGAACATCTTTAAGAGCAGAACTTAAGTCCCTTTTTTCATCTTTTCAGATGAATTACAAATTATGTTTTTCCAACCTATTAGCTTAAATCTGAGCTAGCGAGGCAAAACAGAAAATCTATCCGTTCATGATCGTATAAGTTGCTTGTTGTAATGCCCAAATGTGAAAAGCTATTTCAGTTCATGTTTAATCTAAGAGTTGCATAAATTGTTTGCCAAAAGCATGCATCATAAATTACAAATACATAATTACCACCTTGATCTTCGTTGCTTTTTCTCTTTCTGCTTTCCTTTCTAAGACCAAACGTACAGTTTTCCTGGCGGTAAAGTGTCGTTGCTACAGCCCTTTATTTGGCTCCGCCTTTACTTCCCCCAGCGAGCGGGACTGACCAATGGCTTGTGTTTCAGTTGCGTCATAAAAAACATAAATGGCACAAAAAAGACGAGAACATTTTGTCGTTCGCCTCAGAATCCTTCGTCCTCTGCAGTTGGAAAGCAGCTTCTGTGCGGAACAAGCGGAAGACCACCGACTTCCGAGTGGCGGGTCGATCTCCGACCAATCACACGCCCAGCTTGTTGGCTTGCGTCAGGACCACCTTCAGGACGGGCATGAACGCCGACGTCTCGCTGAAGTTGCTGTGGCTGACAATGTGGGTGTGGATGTTGAGGCTGTCCGTGTAGGAGCGAGCTTCGATGCTCCGGGCGATGTTGTGAAGTCCGGAGACGATGGCCGGAGAGAGCTGGACAGCAGAACGACAGCTGAGGTTAAAGAACTATATTCTAATAATTAATAAATCAATGAATTCAAACATTGATTTCTTGACACGTTCAAGGATGAAATCCTCCGTTTTCTACTAATATAGGAGCCCGTTCTTAAATATACAGACGGTTCTCCATATACGCAGATGACATTCAACTGTATCTTCATCTCCAGATGAGACTACACTATTACAAAACCGTATTCTTGTGGTTGCTGCCTCACCGTCTGCTCCCTCAGTTTGTCGTAAAGCGCCTCCAAGCGTTTGTTGGCCTCGTCCAACTTCCTCTTAGTTTGCTGTGACGAGACAAAAAGCCGGTTAGAAAAGGTTCGTGTTCGGCGTGCGATTGCTGGTGAATCCTGTGGACTCACGGGGTCGGCAGCCACAGCCAGACACTTCTGGATCAGGCTCTCAAAGGTGGTCTTCAGGATGAGGTGCTCGTCAGGGATGGGCTTCTTCAGGATCTTCTCTGCAGGGATGGACTGCAGCGGCTGAGGGACCAACACCAGAGTCAGACCTTCCTCAAGACACACTTCAGCTGCAGAAACCAGCACTCAAAATACCTGAATCACGTCTCCTGTGGGGGCTCCTGGCGCCCCCTCCATGCTAGTATTGGGCATTGCAGGGTTCATCGAGGGGGGGGACAGCTGCTGTGGGTGCATGCCCGAGAAAGAGACCTGGGGACCCTGAGGAGCTGCAGAGGGGATCTGCTGAGTCTGAGGGTCAGCGCCGAGCGGGGCCATGATGGGGGCGGTGATGGGTGCAGGGGGGGTGTAGTTTTGTGGAAGCTGCTGCACAATGACAAAACGAGTGCTGTTAAAACCAGGGTTCCTGTAGGGTTCTATAGGGTTCCTGTAGGGTTCTTATTGGGTTCCATTAGGATTTTTACAGGGTTCCAACAGGTAAATGATGAACATGTATACATTTATCTATTCTCGATTTTCTACCTTCCTTGAAGACCCAAAGTGCTTTACAGTCACAGACACATTCACACAATGGGTTCAAACAGGGTTCCTTTAGGATTTTAATTGGTTCCTGAAGGGCACTCAGAGTTAAAATAGGATTTTTTTCACAAGGTTTCAACAGAATTTTGACAGCGTTCCTAAAGGGTTCTTACAGAGTAACTATAAGATTTTTACAGGGTTCCAAGACGGTTCTGACAGGGTTTCTACAGGATTCCTATAGGATTTCTACAGGGTTCCTATAAGGTTCTTACAGAGTTCATATAGAATTTTATTACGGGGTTCCAATAGGATTTCGATGAGGTTCTGACAGGGTTTCTAAGGTGTTCTTATAGAACTCCTACGGGTTCCCATGGGATTTCTACAGGATTCCTATAGGATTTTTACAAGGTTCCTATAAGATTCCTAGAGGGTTCTTACAGAGTTCATATAGACTTTTATTACGGGGTTTCTATAAGATTTCTACAGGGTTCCTATAGGGTTCTTTCAGGTTTACTGTTTGATTATTTCTGGGTCTTTTTAGGGTCCTATAGGATTTGTACAGACTTCATACAAAGTTATTGGTTCCTATAAGGTTCAATGGATTATTTTTAGATTCTAACAGAAAAAGTAGATGGTTTCTATAGGGTTCTTACAGAGTTCCGTTAAGGTTCTTATAGTGTCTCCATGGGATTTTTACGGGGTTTCTATGCATTTCCTAAATGTTGCTAACAGGGCTCCTATATAGTTTCAATAGTTACCATATGAATCCAAACCTTTTTTTTAGCTGCAGATTTAAAGCTCCATCACCTGAGCACATCTTTAAATCTTTGGGGGGGGGTTTGGATCATTACCTTCTTCTTCGGTGCGTGGGTCAGGGATGGGGGGTCGTTCCAGCCGTTCTGAGGTCCTGCAGAGAAATGTAATACTTAAACACTTCCTGCCCCCCCACAGAGTCGTGTTTTCTCTAATATGCAATTCAATTCAAGATTGATTATTTAATATTTCTGCAAGAATTGAAACCATTTGTGAAAAAAACTAACAATTTAGGATCAGGTCACATGATTTCTCAGTCTTTCACTTTAATCCTGAAAATGTTCAGTTTTTAGTTTTTATTCATCTATATTCTCACACTCTCCTACAGTCTCCTTCTTCACCACTTTACATCATTAATTTGTTCCTTTCAATCAATAAAATGATAAAAATATTCACAATAAGTTAATTTTTCTAAACTTTTTTCCACAATGAAGCTAAAATTTGTCAAACACAAATAAAAATTGTGCTTGGATGATAAACCTTCAGTGACTTTAAAATGACTTTTTCCACCTGATATTTCAGCTTAAATCAAATTTTAAATTAAAAGCTATTAAAATGTTTTTGAAGGCTGAAAACATTGAACAATATTACGTTTTCTAATTAATTTTTCTATTAATGTAACTTTGAATCTCATAAAACCTTTTTTTATAGATGCTCCCAAATACAAACACTCTGATTCTTTAAGCTTCAGTCGATTTTTGTTGAGTTTAGTGAATCATAGAAGATTACAGATGCAGGAAAAACCTTTAAAATGTTCATATTTAAGGTAATTGTTTTTCTATTTACCAAACCTGATCAGAGTAATTGATTTGTACGTTTATCCGCCAGCAAACACATTTATAAAAACCATTTGAATTAAAACAAATAAAGAAAATCTGGATTTTGAAGGTTTGATTTCATATTTACCCAAATTTGTAGTCCTAAATTAATAATCAGGTGGTAAATTAAAGACATAGTTATAAAAAGTCAATAAATCATGAGAATAATTTCAGAAAGTTGATCACTTTAAACAACAAAAATGTAACAAAATGTAAAATAATATGAAGTGACTCTGCACTAAAACACAAATGGATAATAAAACATGCAATGTTAGAATAAACTGATCATATTAACATTCACAGACAGTAAAGAAACTTTTTACTCAGTCAACAATGGAAGACTTCGTCCACAAAAGAAATTTGGATTTTCAACGTTTTTTTTCTTGTTTTTTTTTTAACCAAAACAAGTTAAAACGTCTGATTTGTCTGGATTTTAGTGGCACCGTAAAAACAAATTAAAGTTTAAAGCTACAGAATAAAAATAAATGTATAACAAAAATTATTTGGGTTTGAAAAACAATCATTTATAATGAAAAGAATTTTACTTTTTTACAATTTCGGTCTTGATTTTTCCTAAGGTGGCACCAAAATGCGGGTCAAACGCCAAACCTACAATGTTATAATCTCTTAACTTTTATTCATTATTGATTAATGGTCATTTGAGATTTTTAGGAGATGATCCGTCTAGAATCAAACTGTTGTTTTACCATAAACTGTCGTGTTTGAAGCTGTACTGTGATTTAAATAAACTTATTTAAAGTCGTAGAAGTTCTCCGTGGACGAAGCCTCCTGTGTGAGTGGAGGGATCAGCGTGAATCAGGAGGACATGCAGACCTGTTCTCTGGGAGGCGGGGATCAGCGGGGGCTCGAGCTGAGTACCTGATACTCCGGTCGGCGGGGGCGGCAGGTACGACACAGGAGATCCTGGCCCCCCATGCTGGAAAGACTCTCCGGAGGACGGAGGAGCAGAAAAAGAAGAAGAAGAAGAAGAAGAGGAGGAAGGAGGGAAACCGGGGTGTGAGGACGGAGGCTGTCCGGGATAAAGAAGAGGCGCCGGCTGAGGCGGGACGGGCTGAGTGTACTGAGACAGGAAGCCGGGGGGGTGAGGAGGAGGGGAGGAGGGGTCTGTGGGAGGAGTTTGATGAGCTGACGAGTACTGAGGAGGATAGACGGGTGGGCCGCCAGCTTGGGACGGGTACTGGTTGACCTGAGGGAAAGCTGGGGGTCGCACGTGAGGCTCTGTTAGTGGAGAAAAGTCATGCGGTGAGACGGCGGCACGAGACGGTGAGCGTTCACACGGCGGAAACGCTTCCAGAGAGGAGCGTTTCACCGCACAAACTGAAGTCGTCTGAAAGTTTGAGCGACTTTATCGCTTAAAAGTGCAAGAAAATCCACAACAACTCATTAAGTTTTTCCAAAAATCACCTCAAAAACATTATTTAACCTCATATTTAACTCAGCAATGAGAATAAAACATGTGGGAAAAACAAAGACACCGAGTCAAACCGCATTTAAGGAAGTTCAGGAGGTTTGATGAAACGTATCTGTGACAGAAAAGCCAAAGACTCCGGCAAAGTTTCTGTTTTTACAAGTCTCACTCTGATCATCTTTTGATGAAAGAGTTCCCAGTGGAGTTTTAATTATAAAGATGCCGTTTTTAGTAAAAATTTTAAAAACTGTCATTTTCTGGGACCTACCCCCGCCCCCCTTTACCCACCCCGATGCTGAGAGCTCTCAGTTCACATGCTCTCCCACTGGCTTACAGCCCCTCATGCCAACAAAAATGTTTTAGAGCCAACAGTTTAGATCCAACGTGTTTTCTGATTCACACTGATTTGAATAAAAAAATACACAGAAATGATATTTTAAGATTATTTTTCATCATCAGAAAAATGTAACAATTTTCATGGAAGTGGGTCTTTAAACTCTAGGACTCGAACTGCTGGTCTTGTGGGCGTGGCTATCTTGGGAACCCGACATGTTAAGTGTAATTAGGATGAACCGAGCTGAGAATCTTTCTGTCGTGAAGAAAACGGCGTTTAATCTGCCGAAATGTGTTCATTATTCCAGGATGTCAGGCCAACAGTGTTCAAACATTAGACTTTTAGGATAAGAGATAATCAGCGATCAGACTAACGATGTGACAAAAGAAAAAAGAGAAATGACAGTTTGAAGGTGTTGCATCATGGGTATACTTCGTTTTCTCCACATGTTTTATTCTTTTTTGACCTTTAAATACTAGAGCTGAATACTGATGTGATTTTTGTCACCATATTTGCAAACAAAAGTCACAATTTTGAGATGAAAATTTCCTAAATTGCAAAAAAATGTAAAGTTTTAAGAATAAAACTTCACAATTGCAGACGAAAATATTAAATATTTCCTCTTAAAATATTTTTGCGACACAAATGTTTTGTCTCCTTATCTTTGATTTTGCGTTCATAAGTTTGAGTTTAGCGCCACACCAAACAGCCAATCACAGACAAGCGTTCATGCTGATTGGTCTAGATTCGATCCAATCACGTGTCTCTGTCTCACATTGCAGGTGCTTGGAGGCAGACATAGACTTGGGACTGGATTGGTTCTTTTGGAGCAGGATTCTGCGGTCTTCATCCAGTCTGGTCCGTTTCTCTTTGAGCAGAACTCAGAAGGAGCAGCGAAGCAAAAGTACAACAGAGTTCTGGATTTATTTATGGGAGTGTGTTAAAAAAGAATCCAGTAGAGAAAAACGTCTCCTCTCCGTCTCCGTCCAGCCAGATGTTATGTTATGTTATAATTATGATTTGATTAAATTAACTTTCATTTATTTCCTGAATAAAACATTGAAATATAAAGGAAAATAGATTTTTTTCATGAATTTTTCATTTTTGAAAGCAAAAAAAAAGTTTTTGAAAGAAAATATTTAAGATTTTCATTTGCAAATTACGACGTTTTATTCTTAAAACTTCACATTTTGTTTGCAAATTAGGAAATTATGATCTAAAAACTGTGACTTTTGTTTGTAATATGGTGGCACAAAAATCCCTTCATAGATCTGTCCGCTGTCAACAGGAAATAAACAAATTACTGCAACTTACGCTTGTTTACATCATTAACAAAGGCTTGAAGGATTAAATAAACAATAACTTAAATAGCCGTTACACATTTGCAGCTCGGACTTGTTGCCGTCGGCTGGTTAACGTTAAATCAATACCTGAACCGACAAGCTGACATGTTTCTGCTCCGTCTGGAGGACATGAGCTCCAGATTTCGACTTACGCTGGTACTGATGGGAGAACATGTAGGCGGGAGCAGAGGAGGCAGGAGGAGGCGCTGCGGGGCCGGGGGCCGGCATCCTGTACCCGGGGGCCGGAGGCTCCGCCTACAGGAACACAAACAGATGAGTTTTCTCTTCTTGAGGGTTTTAAATGCATCGATCAGGTTAAAATCAGAACGCTGGAGATTCAAGCAGAGATGAGAAGTCAGTGAACGCATCACAGCCGCAGCAGGTGTGAGCAGGGGGCTGGGGTGGGGGGTGAGCTGCAGGTGAGGGCGGAGCCACAGGCAGGCGGGTCAATCGTTCTAGCTGTAATCGCGATGAGGTGTGCTGCTGGTGTGTGTACCTGTGGGTTGGAGGCGCTGCCTACCGGATGAGGAGGAGGAGGGACATTGGGGAGGGCGGTGGGGGTTTGGTTACTCCAGGAGGTGACAGTGGAGGCAGCCCTCACCTGAGGCACAGAGATGGCGATGGGCGCAGCATGAGAGGGGAGCGACACAACGGCACAATGAAGAACAAGAAGAGTTAGAAACATAGGAAGGTTCAACTCCCGACAGGAAGTTGGATGTCTGCTTCCTGTTTGACTGAAACCCGAGGAGGAACCAACGGATCAGAGCAGATGAGGGACGTACGGGTTGGTGGTAGTGTTGCTGGGTCGGAGGACCAGCGGGCTGGTGGGCGGGAACAAATGGAGCTGGGCTGGGCTGGGGGTGATGGGAGGGCGCCCCCTGGGGGCGTGCGGGAGCAGCGGCCGCCTGCTGACCCAGAGCCCGGCTGAGGCGGTCCCGAAGCTGCTGAACAGAAACCTGAAACGGAAAAAAAGCAGTTTCTTTAAAACACACAAAAAAACTTGAAAAAGTTTTTAAAAAATATTTAGAGAAAATACAAAAACACAAGATTGATTTTAAAATACAACATAAATCTTTAAAAAAAGATAGAGATAAAATTCTGAAAAGCAAAAGAAAATAATTTGAAAAAAAAACATCTTAAAAACATGAAAACTTGAAAAGCTTCAAAAATTATTTAGAAAAAAGAAGTAAAAAAAGGAAAATATTTAGAAAAAATAGGACCATAATTTTTTTTGAAAAGCAAAAAAAAACATTTTCAAAAAACGAAAATAGTGTTTCTTGTAAACACACCAAAACTTGAACAATTGAAAAAAAATTTTTTTGACAAAACAAAAAAACAGAAAAACTGGTATAAAAACAAAAACAAAATTTGAAAAATAGGAAAAAAATATTGTTTAAAAAATATATATATATATATAAATGCATTTATTTTGGAAAAAACAAAAAACTTAACAAGTAACAAAAATGATCCAAAAATCCATAAAAATATTTAGAAAAAGACAAAAAATATTTTAAATTACACACAAACAAAACAATCTTTCTTGAAGTCAAAACACTTCAATAGAACTCAAAGGAGAAGCCAAATTTTACATCAAAACTAAAATAAACATTAAAGAAAAGAAGATGAAAGGAGGGCGGGAACA